>NC_079194.1:10599392-10776892 GCF_029499605.1 Hyla sarda
GACACTCCCGCAATTAGACATCTCATCCCCTATCCTTTGGATAGGGGATAAAATGTTATCAGCAGAGTACCCCTATAACTGTTGTAAAAAATAACAATGGCGTTGGTTACACGAGCATCTTTAAGCTACTCTATATTCTAATGCTTGAGGTTCCGCTGGCGGTTGCCGAGCGGGGAAGAAAAAAACAGGCGATTTTCGGGGTGCACACCGCAAATTTCAGATAACCATGGATGCCGTTGGTTGGATTATAGTCCTTTCATTACCCTAGACAACGCATTTCGAGAGCGGTCCGCTCTCTTTTTCAAGTCCTTTACGGAATGACATACAATCAGCGCTTTATACATAAAAGATTTGAAAAACACTCCCAGGTATAAAGCACTGATTGTATGTCAGGACTTGAAAAAGAGAGCGGACTGCTCTCGAAACGCGTTGTCTATGGTATTAAAAGAACTATAGTCCAACCAACGGCATGCATGGTTATCTAAAATTTGTGCTGTGTTCCCCGAAAATCGCCTGTTTTTTTCTTCCCCACTCGGCAACTGCCAGCAGAACCTCAAGCATTCTCCACCCTCCCAGGTGAACCCGGGTCCTGAGGCAGCCCCGCACTGTATGTTTTACGCTACTATAGATATTGAGCTCTGAGCCCAGCATCACCAGGTACGTTTGAAATCAGCTACCCTGCTTAACCCTTGTTAGGATTCGGCAGGCTGGATGTGGATCCTCTGTGTCAGAGAGGGATTGGGGTGGACCGTGCTGGCGGACCGGTTCTAAGTTGCTACTGGTATTCACCAGAGCCCGCCGCAAAGCGGGATGGTCTTGCAGCGGCGGTAGCAACCAGGTCTTATCCCCCTTCAACGGCTCAACCTCTCTGACTGCTGAGATAGGCGCGGTACAAGGGATTAGGCAAGAGCAAGGTCGGACGTAGCAGAAGGTCAGGGCAGGCAGCAAGGATCGTAGTCAGGGGCAACGGCAAGAGGTCAGGAACACAGTGGCAAACACAGTAATAGCTTTCTCAAGGCACAATGGCAACAAGATCCGGCCAGGAAGGGAAGGGAAAGTGAGGTTATATAGACAGGGAGCAGGTGGAGGCTAATTAGACTGATTGGGCCAGGCACCAATCATTGGTGCACTGGCCCTTTAAATCTTAGAGAGCCGGCGCGCGCGCCCTAGGGAGCGGGGCCGCGCACGCAGGGACAGCACAAATGGGGAACGAGTCTGGTAAGCGGGCCGGGATGCGAATCGCGAGCGGGCGCGTCCCGCATCGCGGATCGCATCACGGCTAGGGACATTATCGCAGCGCTCCTGGTCAGCGGGTCTGACCGGGGCGCTGCAAACAGGAGAACGCTGCGAGGAGGAGGAGCGGGAACCCGGAGCACTCGGCGTAACAGTACCCCCCCCCCCCCTTGGGTCTCCCCCTCTTTTTGGAACCTGAAAATTTGTGAATTAGGTCCTTGTCGAGAATGTTATCCTCGGATACCCATGACCTCTCCTCAGGACCGCAATTCTCCCAATCTACAAGAATTTTTTTTTTTACCTCTGAGCGTCTTAGACGCGAGAATTTCTTTAACCGAGAAGACATCTGAGGACCCGGAGACAGGAGTAGGAGCAACAACCTTGGGAAAGAAGCGGTTAAGGATGAGTGGTTTAAGGAGAGAAACATGAAAAGCATTGGGAATACGGAGAGAAGATGGAAGAAGGAGTTTGTAGGAGACAGGATTGATTTGGCACTTGATTTTAAAGGGTCCAAGATAACGTGGTCCCAGTTTATAACTGGGGACACGGAAGCGGATATACTTGGCGGAGAGCCATACTTTGTCTCCAGGAACAAAGACAGGAGGAGTTCTTCTTTTTTTGTCGGCATGCTTCTTCATCCGGGATGAGGCCTGTATGACGGATTTTTGAGTCTCTTTCCAGATGGTGGAGAAGTCCCGGGAAACCACATCAACAGCAGGCAAACCAGAAGGCGTGGGAGTGGGGAGGGGGGGAAGAGGGTGAAGCTTGGCACGGGGCAGAGTGTTACCAGGATGGGGGCTATGAGGAGGAGACACAGCATAGTCCTGATAGGCCTTGGGGAGACCTGGTATAGGAGGAGACACTGAGGTTTGACTGACGGGACTGGGAGCAGACGTGAGGCATTTTTTGTGGCAAGAAGCACCCCAGCTCTTGATCTCCCCGGTGGTCCAGTCAAGGGTAGGAGAGTGGTGTTGGTGCCATGGCAGACCGAGGAGGACTTCAGAGGTGCAGTTGGGCAAAACAAAAATTAAATTTTTTCGTGATGCAGTCCAATGCTCATGAGCAGGGGTTCTGTGCGGTAACGCACAGTGCAGTCCAATATTACTCCGTTGACCGAGGAAATGTAGAGCGGCTTGGCGAGATGGGTCACAGGGATGTTGAACTTATTAACAAAAGAGGCCAAAATAAAATTTTCCGCAGAACCAGAGTCCAAGAAGGCCACAGCTGAGAAGGAAGAGTTGGCAGAAGGAGAAATCCATACGGGCATAGTGAGACGTGGAGAAGCAGACTTCAGACCAAGAGACGCCACTCCCACGTGAGCTGGGTGCGTGCGTTTCCCAGACGTGGAGGACGAATAAGACAATCCACCAAGAAATGTTCGGTACTAGCGCAGTACAGACATAAATTTTTATCTCTGCGGCAAGTCCTCTCCTCATGGGTCAGGCGAGACCGATTCACTTGCATAGCCTCCTCGGCGGGAGGCACAGGGGTAGATTGCAAAGGATATTGCGAGAGAGGTGCCCAGAGCGGTGTGGCCCATGACAGGGCCTTCCCAGACAGGAGACCACGGCAGAGTCTAGAGTCCCCATCAAATTTGTCCGGCAGGGACAAGCGGAGGTTAGGAGCGGCTGCTCGCTGCGGAGGAGGTGCAGGAGCCGGCAGAGCAGATGGTTGTTGCTGTAGCTGTGACTGAAGTTGCTGTAGCATAGCGGTCAAGTGCGACAGCTGGTGACCTTGTTGGGCGATCAGTCGGGATTGCTGGGCGACCACCGTGGATATGCCAGCGAGACTTGGCAGCGGCACCTCAGCGGGATCCATGGCCGGATCTACTGTTAGGATTCGGCAGGCTTGATGTGGATCCTCTGTGTCAGAGAGGGATTGGCGTGGACCGTGCCGGCGGACCGGTTCTAAGTTGCAACTGGTATTCACCAGAGCCCGCCGCAAAGCGGGATGGTCTTGCAGCGGCGGTAGCAACCAGGTCGTATCCACTGGCAACAGCTCAACCTCTCTGACTGCTGAGATAGGCGCGGTACAAGGGATTAGGCAAGAGCAAGGTCGGACGTAGCAGAAGGTCAGGGCAGGCAGCAAGGATCGTAGTCAGGGGCAACGGCAAGAGGTCAGGAACACAGAAATGGCAAACACAGTAATAGCTTTCTCAAGGCACAATGGCAACAAGATCCGGCCAGGAAGGGAAGGGGAAGTGAGGTCATATAGACAGGGAGCAGGTGGAGGCTAATTAGACTGATTGTGCCAGGCACCAATCATTGGTGCACTGGCCCTTTAAATCTTAGAGAGCCGGCATGCGCGCCCTAGGGAGCGGGACCGCGCGCGCCGGGACAGCACAAACAGGGAACGAGTCTGGTAAGCGGGCCGGGATGCGAATCGCGAGCGGGCGCATACCGCATCGCGGATCGCATCACGGCTAGGGACATTATCGCAGCGCTCCCAGTCAGCGGGTCTGACCGGGGCGATGCGAACAGGAGAATGCTGTGAGCGCTCCGGGGAGGAGCGGGAACCCGGAGCGCTCGGCGTAACAACCCTTTTACCCCCGGTAACGGCACAAGGCAGCGCCTTCCCTTGTCTGCTTCTTTTATCTATTTCATATATCTGTATGTTCTAATGAGCTCTGTTAGGGTCATAATTAGTGATGAGCGGCATTGGCCATGTTTGAATTCGCGATATTTCGCGAATATATAGACGAATATTCGTCCTATATTCGCGAATTTCGCAAATTCGTTATTTTCGCATATGTGAATATTTGCATATTTGAGGAAGAAAACAGTGAGGGGGTGGGCAACTTTACTATTGGTTGCTAGGGATGTTGTTGATAACCTCTTACAAGTGCATTTGCATCATTCTAATTGGCCCATAAGTGAAAAGAAGGAATATGCGAATATGTGTATGTGCGGAAAAAAGTGAATACTCATAATTTCGAATATATTCGCAATATTTGCGAATTTGCGATATTCGCGATAAAAATTTGAAATGTGAATATTCGCGCCCAACACTATTCATAATACAAAAGTGGTAAGACAATAGTTTCACCATAAATTTTCCTCGACCAGATGAGAAGAATAATCAGAAGAGTTGCCCATGAGTCAAGGACACGTGTGGAGAACATCAAAAATGTCTGGAATAAGTAGGTCCTATGGTCTCCAAGAAAACAGTATTTAGTGAGGAAAACGATGACTTGTTCAATACTTATTTTACCCGCTGTGCTTATTGGTATTACATTTGCTTTTCATACCTCTGGTTCTTTGTGCTCGTTTTTCTTGGTTACAGAACATTACATAGATGTTTTTCTCATATTAGTACTATTTTTTTTTTCTTTAGCAATCTCCCTGGAACGTCTTTACCCTGAACTGCTGTAGTTATCTTCTCTCCAAAACCCTTAGAGCAAGCTAGAAGCCATACGCTAATATGCAATGAAAAGTTGCACATTTAAAATGCCTCTTTTAACATTGATGTAACAGCCTGAAAGTCTTTCTTAAGCATAATAATCTCGAATTCCTGGCTGGCCCTGAGTGAGACGTGGGCCCGTGGACTGTTGATGCATACGGTAATGCTGTAAAGCAATGGCTTCTCTGTTCCGATGCTCCCGCATCAATTATTTCTCTGCCTTTTTTTACCCATTGATCTCTGCTTTCTGTTTAAAAGGATAAAAAAAAGGCCCATAGATGAAACACATCAATGCTACTACATTTAAAGAGAATTTGGAGAAGAAGTTTATGAAATTTGCATACCACGAAAAAACCACACGTCCTGACGGCGCAGGAAGAGATGAGATGTGTCGGAGATGCATTTTTCATGGCGGCGGACGCTTTTTCATAAAGCAGAAGGAAATGTAATTAATCCATTTATAACAAAAAGTCATTTCGAATATGTATCAAGAAACTTTAAAATCCTCAGATACTTTCGGATTAAATATGTTCACTTGTTCACTGTACAGTTTAATGTCTCGGCTTGAGAGTGCAGAACAGCTTTCATACGTGATCATTCCGCTTAACTATTATCTATTGGCTCTCCTTAAAGTGGACCTGTCATCCCGATACTGATGGGATTAGCAGATCAAACACCCCAGGAATCTCTATGGCCGGAGAGAAGAAAAGCATTTTTATAATAACAGAGAATCAAGGTTTGTTTTTCTTAGTAATACTAGACTACATACTCACTTTCTGGAACTTTCTTGCATGTCATGGCAGATTGAAATTGAATTCCAAATTTTTTTTTTTATTATATTATTGTGGGGTCCTGGTACCGTATTGCATACCGTACCTTGGTTAGGGGTCCCCAAAGTCAGAGTTCCTAGTAACTGTGGGGTTCCGCTTCTTTAGTCATATCCCCTAGTCAACCCTCATATAGTTAAAGGACAACTGCAGCGGTATGACATATCCCCTATCCACAGGATAGGGGATAAGTGTTTGATTGAGGGGGGTCCGACCTAGAGGTCAACGCGTACAATCGACCTAGAGGTCAACGGTGACGCCCTGTCTCCTCCCCGTCCCCATACAGTTCTATGGGGGAGGCGGGGAGGCACAAACGCTGCCTCCCCGCCTCTCCCATAGAGATGTATGGAGGAGGCATGCCGGCCGCAATGTCATGCTGCGGCCGGCAAGCCCCCTGCACGAGACAGCCGCGGCCCCGTACAGGAGATCACAGGGGGTCCCAGCGGTCGGACTCCCCGCGATCAAACACTTATCCCCTATCCTGTGGATAGGGGATAAGTGTTAATCACGCTGCAGATGTCCTTTAATATATTGCTAAAATAAATGTAAATACTGTATAGAAAGTGTATACTTACCTTGCATAGCGTCGCAGGGCCTGTGGGTCATGTGACTGTGGTTTAGTCTCTATGGTAGGTAAAAGGACCTTTGGAGGTTCTGGGGGATTTAATACCCACAAGACCTTGTAAAGCTGGTTGACAGATGGTGGCGACCAATCCCAAAACGGCCAGCCCCTGCCCATATAAGGGAGCTGCAGCTAATACATGCTCTCTTCTCTTGTTCCTGCGCTGAAAAGCAAGCAGCATCTCTTTGCTCTTGGGTTGCTGACACTTCATGAGGAAAGACCACCGCAACTTACAACGACTGCTACTAGGCCACAGCCTGCCGCCTCGGCCTGAAACGAAACAGTGAGTTCTTACAATTTCCCTGCTACTTCTAGCAAGGTCCCTGGACCTAAACATAACCCTAAATCCAGCGGATCTGCGCATACTAAATCCTACTAAGCTAAAGAACTTACAAAAGTCCCAACCATATGTCAATCTCAGCTGCGCTGTACATAGACTGTTCCTGAATTAGCATGCTACAGAAAATCTTCAGTAAAGTTTACGCAAGTTTTCAGCAAAGCTCTGGTTGTGGACAATACTTTATTCTGCATCTACCTATCGCTCTTGGGAAGGGTGGCGATAGGCCAAGCCATACAGCATTTAACCCTCACCCTGGCGTCACAACTGACAAGAGTTAATTATAACTGTGATATACCTCACAGCAACACCCCAACTGCCATAACCCCCCAAGGCACCACATTATTATTATCATTATTATTATTATTATTGTTGTTGTTAGTGCAAGAGCAGGAAGCCATGGCTGGCTCCAGGTATATGTTCCTTCTGTGACAACAGAACCACAATGGGCACCATGTTTACCCCTCAGTCATCTTGATAAGCAATAGAAAAGTTTACCCATTGTAACAGGCCTACCTGTTTTTGTTGTAGATCCTCTGGGCTGCAGTGGTGTACCATGGGACAATGACAAGGAGTGGGGAGTCTATGAATACCCTGGACTACATGTTCTTGTTGTAGATCCTCTGGGATTCTGTAGTGTAGCATGGGAACAAGCCAAGGAGTGTAGAGTCTAAGAAGACCCCGGATTACCTGTTCCTATTGTAGATCCTCTCGGCTGCTGTGGTATAGCATGGAACCATGACATGTAGTGGAGTCTAAGAAGACCCCGGATTACCTGTTCCTATTGTAGATCCTCTCGGCTGCTGTGGTATAGCATGGAACCATGACATGTAGCTGGGAGTCTAAGAAGACCCCGGATTACTGGTTCCTATTGTAGATCCTCTTGGCTGCTGTGGTATAGCATGGAACCATGACATGTAGTGGAGTCTAAGAAGAACCCGGATTACCTGTTCCTATTGTAGATCCTCTCAGCTGCTGTGGTATAGCATGGAATGAGAGATCTTGAGCTGTTGATATGGAATATACTCTGCGCATGCGCGAGTGACGTGTGTGTGGGACGCAGTTGTAAGAGAGTGACGGAGCGGATGTAGATCATGGAGCGGATGTAACCTTCTCTCCTTCTCTGTACCCGGAAGTACAAGCGGGTCAATGACCGGAGACGGGATACATTGGGCAAACAGGTAACTCCTTCACCATAATTAGGGTAATTATGTTTGGTATATATGGCAGAGACTAAATCAAGGAGGCACAACACCCCTGAGGAAGTTGCTGACGGGCAACGGAACGCGTGGGGTCTTTAGGGGGGCACCTGCCGCTCTACTCCTCCATCTATTGTCCTCTACTACCAGTCCCCTGTGCTATATATTAAGGACATTCAGGTTGTATACATATTATTGGTGTTGTGGGGACAGGACTGTATTGATTTAACATTCTTGTTGTATGATAGGTTGATAACCTGTGTACTTTTGGAGGCAGGTGCCCTGGGTGGGGTTTCTCCCCTTCTTTTTGGTAGGGGGTTTAACCCCCCCCCCCCCTCTGGTTAGTGCAGTGGCCAATTGGGCCTTTTTTAATTGGTTTTAACTGTATTGTCTGCTTTTTGTACTATTTATATGTAATAAAGATATACTTTTTGGATTACAGTTACTGTGGGTTTGCATTATATTGTGTATCTCTTTCTCTTTTTGTGTGTAGTTATTGTTATTTGGTACGCTTAATAGCACCCCATTGTGTATGATGCTGAGCCCGCCTGCTTTCTATATACATAGTATAGCATGGAACCATGACACGTAGTGGAGTCTAAGAAGACCCTGGATTACCTGTTTTTGTTGTAGATGTTCAGTGCTGCTTTGGTGTAACATGGGACCATGACAAGGAGAGGGAAGTCTAAGAAGACTGAGAAGACCCTTGCTTCTTTGTTCTTGCTGTATATCTTCTGGGTTGCTGTGGTATAGCATGGAATGATAATATGGAGTGGAGAGTCTAAGAAGATCCTGGCCTACCTGCTCTTGCTGTAGATTCTCAGGGCTACTGTGGTGTAAGATGGGACCATGTCAAGGAGTGAAGAGCCTAAGCAGACAATCTGTGGGGGTCCACTACCTACTACTATATGGGGGCATAGAGGAGTGGGGGCCATCAACTATAAAGAGGCACAGAGGGGACCAATAACTGTATATAGGGGCAGTATTATGTCCTACAACTATATAAGAGGGCAGTATAGGGGCCTGCAACTATATATGGGGTCAGTACAGTATAGGGGCCTACAACTATATATGGGGTCAGTACAGTATAGGGGCCTACAATTTTATATGGGAGCAGTATATGGGCCTACAAATATAAATGGGGCAGCAGTATGGAAGTCTAAAACTATATATATGGAGGCAGTATAGGGGTCTACAACTATATGGAGCAAGTATGGGGACCTACAACTATATATTGGGTCAGTATGGGGGCCTCCAACTTTATAAATGGGCTTTATGGGGGCCTACAACTATATATGGGGGCAGTATAGGGGCCTACAACTATATATGGGGGCAGTCTGGGGGCCTACAACTATATATAGGGGCAGTATGGGGGCCTAAAACTATAAATAGGGGCAGTATGGTGGCCTACAACTATATATAGGGGCAGTAAGGAGGCCAACAACTATATATGGGGACAGTATAGGGGCCTACAACTATATATGGGGCAGTATAGGGCCTACAACTATATATGGGGGCAGTATAGGGCCTACAACTATATATGGGGCAGTATATGGCCTACAACTATATATGGGGGCAGTATAGGGGCCTACAACTATATATGGGGGCAGTATAGGGCCTACAACTATATATGGGGCAGTATAGGGGCCTACAACTATATATGGGGCAGTATAGGGCCTACAACTATATATGGGGGCAGTATAGGGCCTACAACTATATATGGGGCAGTATATGGCCTACAACTATATATGGGGGCAGTATAGGGGCCTACAACTATGTATGGGGCAGTATAGGGCCTACAACTATATATGGGGCAGTATAGGGCGTACAACTATATATGGGGGCAGTATAGGGCCTACAACTATATATGGGGCAGTATAGGGCCTACAACTATATATGGGGCAGTATATGGCCTACAACTATATATGGGGGCAGTATAGGGCCTACAACTATATATGGGGCAGTATATGGCCTACAACTATATATGGGGCAGTATAAGGCTTACAACTATATATAGGGGCAGTATGGAGGCCGACAACTATATATAGGGGCAGTATGGGGGCCTACAACTATATATAGGGACAGTATGGGGTCCTACAACTATATATAGGGGCAGTATGGAGGCCTACAACTATATATAGGGGCAGTATGGGGGCCTACAACTATATACGGGGGCAGTATGGAGGCCTACAACTATATATAGGGGCAGTATAGGGGCCTACAACTATATATGGGGCAGTATAGGGCCTACAACTATATATAGGGACAGTATAGGGCCTACAACTATATATGGGGCAGTATAGGGGCCTACAACTATATATGGGGGCAGTATGGGGGCCTACAACTATATATAGGGGCAGTATGGTGGCCTAAAACTATATATTGGGGCAGTATGGGGGCCTACAACTATATATAGGGGCAGTATGGGGGCCTAAAACTATATATAGGGGCAGTATGGGGGCCTACAACTATATATAGGGACAGTATGGGGGCCTACAGCTATATATAGGGGCAGTATGGGGGCCTACAACTATATATAGGGGCAGTATGGGGGCCTACAGCTATATATAGGGGCAGTATGGGGGCCTACAACTATATATAGGGGCAGTGTGGGGGCCTAAAACTATACATAGGGGCAGTATGGGGGCCTAAAACTATATATAGGGGCAGTATGGGGGCCTAAAACTATAAATAGGGGCAGTATGGTGGCCTACAACTATATATAGGGGCAGTAAGGAGGCCAACAACTATATATGGGGACAGTATGGTGGCCTACAACTATATATAGGGGCAGTATGGGGGCCTACAACTATATATAGGGGCAGTATGGTGGCCTACAACTATATATAGGGACAGTATGGGGGCCTAAAACTATATATAGGGACAGTATGGAGGCCAACAACTATATATGGGGACAGTATGGGGGCCTACAACTATATATAGGGACAGTATGGGGGCCTAAAACTATATATAGGGACAGTATGGAGGCCAACAACTATATATGGGGCAGTATGGAGGCCTACAACTATATATAGGGACAGTATGGGGGCCTAAAACTATATATAGGGGCAGTATGGGGGCCTACAACTATATATAGGGGCAGTATGGGGGCCTACAACTATATATAGGGGCAGTATGGGGGCCTACAACTATATATAGGGGCAGTATGGGGGCCTACAACTATATATGGGGACAGTATGGGGGCCTACAACTATATATAGGGGCAGTATGGGGGCCTACAACTATATATAGGGGCAGTATGGGGGCCTACAACTATATATAGGGGCAGTATGGGGGCCTACAACTATATATGGGGACAGTATGGTGGCCTACAACTATATATAGGGGCAGTATGGGGGCCTACAACTATATATAGGGGCAGTATGGGGGCCTACAACTATATACGGGGGCAGTATGGAGGCCTACAACTATATATAGGGGCAGTATGGGGGCCTACAATGATATAAAGGGGCAGTATAGGGGCCAACAACTATATATGGGGACAGTATGGGGGCCTAAAACTATATATATTTGATGCCTTTTGGAGATTTTTCCATCTTTCTTTGGCTTCTTTATGCACATTAATACAAATTTTTACCTGGGGTGCCCAAACTATCGATCCCCACTGTATGATAGACATAGGCGTGCGCACGGGGTGTGCCGGGTGTGCCTGGGCACACCCTAATCAAGCCCAGGCTCAGGGGCATCACTAGGTCATTTTATTCGGGGTCTGGGCCCCGGATGACAGCTTCCCCAGCTTTTTTTTTAACCTTCCTCCATTTTTTTTATATATATTTATATACCAGTGGGGCCGCTCTGCGGGCGCGCAGAAGGGGACCCCGCTCAGGGCATGTCCTCCGATCCCAAGTTCATTAGGCCGGGGACACTGCTACTTTAGGAGTAGCACACTTCCATGCGCAGGCACGCCCCCCTGCCCCGGCTTAAACCACTGCAGAAGGCAGCAGCCAGGCGTGACCAGGAGCCGCCCAACGTGATCTACAGCCCGCCCGATGTCATCTGCAGCCCGGAAAGGTAAAAAGGGCGGTGGGCGGGCTTGGGTTGTTGGGGTCAGGGATCAAATGATTGTGAGGGAGGGGGTCTGTGGAGGGACAGTCACAGAACAGTGCGAAGAAGTGGTGGCAGAGGGGGCTGGGAAGGGGCAAATGTACAGGAGGAGGGGACAGAGGGGCAGGGGGCAGAGGAGTCTAAAGTAGGGTGCCACCTGGCCGGTATTTATATAACCAATCCACCAACTCCCAGAATGTTGCACCATATACTATACCAGTGTTTCCCAACCAGAGTGCCTCCAGCTGTTGCAAAACTACAACTCCCAGCATGCCCGGACAGCTGTTGGCTGTCCGGGCATGCTGGGAGTTGCAGTTTTGCAACAGCTGGAGGCACCTCTGGTTGGGAAACACTGACCCATACTATATTCTACTATATAGTTCAACATGCTGGGAGTTGTAGTTTTTGTTTGGGGCAGCTGCTGAGCCACAGGCTGTATCAAGGCTTGCTGGGAGTTGTAGTTAGTAACTAACTGCAATTCCAGAATTTAATCAAAAAGACAAAAGAAAGCAATCAAAAGGTCCCATCGAAACAAAAATGGAACCGTTAAAAAACACAGATCGGGCGCAAAAAAATGCCCCTCATACAGGACGTATAAGGAGAAATAAAAAAATAGGATCAGAATAGGAGAAAATATCCCCCGCATATGTGTTTCCTGTGATGTCACGCATATATAATTCATTGTGTGTATATTTTGTGTGTTTTTATACACTGTTTTTGCACTTTATATGGAGTTTATCCTGAGAGACTACTTATACTCAAGTGCAATAAGATAAATGTGTGCTAATCCATAGGTGGCGGCCTGTATATTTTGTAGTGTAAGTCGATATTTTATTGGAACGTAATAAAAGGTATATTTTATTGTATGGAAGGTCCCTATTCAAATCAGTGTCTATATTATTAATGTACTGGGAGACCCATCATTTTAACCTGAAAAGTGTTAATTCCTACCTGCCAATCTAGCTAACAACCTACCTACCTGGTTTCCTACTTCCCTGGCTATCTAACTACCTGGCTACCTACATAGCAAGCTGGCTACCTGACTACCTACCTGGCTATCTAGCAACCTGAATATCTACCTACCTAACTATCCATCTACCTAACTACCTGGCTACCTACCTAGCTATCTATCTACCTAGCAACCTAACTACATGGCTACCTAGCTAGCTAACAACCTACCTAGCTAATTGCCTACCTGGCTACCTAGCTAGCTACCAACCTATGTTGCTAATAACCAACCTTGCTACCTAGCTATCTACCTAGCAACCTAACTACCTACCTGTATGGCTATCTACTTAGCTAGTTAACAATCTATCTAGCTAACAACCAACCTAGCTATGAACATACCTAGCTACTGACATAGTTGCAACCTACCCATGTAGCTAGCTACCTACTTACCTGCCTACCTACCTATCTAGCTAGCTAACAACCTACCTACTTTCAGACGTATTTATCTAATGAGGGGGTCTATGGTGGGGGATAGGCCTACTTAATGGGGTACCTACTATCCTTATTATGAGAGGGCATTGCACTGGAAAAATGCAGAGTCAAACATGTTTTTCCTGCAGATGCTAAAGAGATGGTCTTTACCTGGAAGAAGTTGACATGTCAGTCTGATCCAGATGCACAAGAAAAGAGGACATCGCTAATCAGAAATGATGTTACCTGTGAGTCCCTAGATGTAGCTATAATCCCCTATATGGTATACAGATCATGTGTACAGCTGGTATCTACCTTTATATGATCCTGGATACAATTACTTATATAGTATACAGGTTTGCAACAAAGTCCAAGACCACAGCACCAAAAATTATAAACTGATACGCGCAAAAGAGCTGTAGTTTATTGGTTCCCCAAAAGTTTTTTTTGAGGAACCAATAAATAATAGCTCTTTTTTTCCAATTTTGGTGCTGTGGTCTTGGACTTTCTTGCATGTTTGGTATCCGGATTGGCTATCTGGATGACTGCGGGAACAATGGATTTATCTAGTGCTGTCTTATCTGTTTATGTATGTGTGCATGCAAGCAAGAGTGTATTTGTGTGTTTGTATATATGTGTGTGTGTGTGTAGATATGTATATATATATATATATATATATATCTACGCATGCGTGCGGCGTGAGTTTGTGCTTTAGGGTGCACACCCTAATGCAATAGGCTGCGCACGCCTATGATGATAGAACATCATGGAGGCCGTCCTACAGGTCTAACATTTGCCAGCCTGGAGCGAATAGAGTCTGCTCCTTTGGGAGAGGATCCTAATGTACCTCTACTCCGTAGAGAAGCCCTATGGATCTTGAAACTGGATGCTATGGGTCCATTAGGATTGAATGAAAGAAGCGGCCGCTCCTGTTTCTTGAGTTACTTTGTATCTATGTGGTTTTAACTCTATTATAATCTTTGTATCTTATTTGAACTTTTTCCCTTGATGTTTTGTTCCCTGATTTGTTCTCCCTCCACTCCTGGTTTTCCCTTCCCTGGTGTATAGAAGGACACTTACCACCATAATTAGGCATGTACTTGGACCAGAAGAAGCGTCTTCATGACGTGAAACTAGTAGCCTTCTGTGGTATACCCCCGTGTCCGACAGTGTCTCCTCTCCCTCCCCACATGTGCACACACACTTTGAATAAAGCTACGTATTGGAACTTCACTGCAGTCGTGTGAGTGCGACATGTTTCTTCTGTACTTTGAAGTCATCTTGTTTATCTACAAGAAACCTGGTAAATCAAGTTACTAAAAAATTCTCTGCAACCGACCCAAAACTACTAGTTTTGGGCCGGCTGCAGAGCCTTGGGCTGTTTCAAGGCATGCTGGGAGTTGTAGTTAGCTTTTAACTAAGTAGCACTGTAGCTGACCCAAGTTTCTATATATACACTGGGGGAGGGGGACAAGTCTTTATACAATGACAGGACAGGCAGTGACAGAAGGGACCGGGTAGAGCTGTCACCTGAGCAGTTGTTGTCCAGTCCCACGCGGTGAATCACTAAGGCTACATTCACACTGCCGGAGACAGCGTGAAGCCCGTTATTTAGCTAAAATGACAAAAATGGGGTCCATCGGGACCTGTTATTGCCCGTTATGACTGGTCTAAATGACGACCGTCAAACTGCAAAAGAAAAAAAGAGAGTTTGATGGCCGTTATTGCCGGAGCATAACAGCAGCGTGAAAGGGGTCTAATAAATATAAATATATATATATATATATATATATATATATATATATATATATATATGGTGTCCTGGTACTGGACTCGGTCCCGTACCTTTTGGTTGTAAGTCCCCATAGTCAGAGTTCCTCATACTGATAGGGCTCTCCTGTTGAGATAATCCCTAGTCGCTTCCTAATATTCCTGAAAATGTATATATTTAATATGTTTTGATATAATGTAAGTAATGTACAGGACCTTAGGTCATGTGATCTCTAATAATTGTATTATGCTAGGGGTCAAGGACCTGCGGGTCATGTGACTAGGTCATGTGTTAGTACCATAATCTTTTGTAATAGGACTGAGAGGTTAGGGGAACCAATAAGCTTTGAGCCTGCCCCTTGACATATGAGGGCGCTGTATCCAATTATGTCTCTCTTGGGTTCCGGACTAACAGAGAGAACACAGTTCCGTGCAAACCTACAAGACAATTTAGGCCTGAAGCCCACCTCTTCAGCATCTTGCTAACCGTGAGTTTATCCAACGCCATCCTAAAATCCTACATGACTACTGAAGCTAAAACATACCCCTAAATTCAGTGGAACAGAGTAAAGAAGGATTCAAAGCTTATTCCCTACAAGGTCCCAGCCAACCTGTGAGGAGCCTAAATTCCGGTCCTCTTGTACAGACATTTGTTAATTGCATCCTGCATAAAATCTGCAGTAAAGTTGTTTCAAGTTCAATACAATTCCATCTGTGGACAATCCTTTATTCCTCCCTATCGTTCCTGGGACGGGTGGTGGTAGGATATATATATACATTGAGGAAGCCCTCACCCTGGCGTCATGACAATTAAGTGTTAATCCTATACCCAGCAACACTACCCTGCTACACCCCTGTTCACCCCTCATTCCCAAGTCACTATATATATATAATAGCAGCAAGCAAACCACACTACCAAGCAAAAGAGGGTGCAAACAGTCTGTGAGGGACTGGGTCCAAAGTCTCAATAAGGA
Source organism: Hyla sarda (assembly GCF_029499605.1). Taxonomy (NCBI): domain Eukaryota; kingdom Metazoa; phylum Chordata; class Amphibia; order Anura; family Hylidae; genus Hyla; species Hyla sarda. The sequence goes on from NC_079194.1 coordinate 10,615,238, forward strand.
TCCAAAGCAACCCCCCTCACATAACAGGACCCTACATGCTCCCCAGCCCCCCATATAACAGGACTCCCACCCCCCTCCCTCATGCAGTGATAACATTAGGTTCCCTTTCCACTCACCTAGTGCAGCACATCTTCCCCCGAGCAGCTCCTGTGCCGGCAGGAGGAGGAGCCAGGAGCAGTGAGGAGGCAGAGGGGTGAGTGTCCTGTCTGTACAGCTCCCAGTACAGTCTCTGTAGCCTCCACTCACTATATCAGTCTGTCAGTCTCAGGACCTGTGTGACTTGTCAGGACTCTGGCAGACTGTCCTCACAGGGCGGCCGGCCTACCAGGAATTTTTCCAGTATCCCAGAAGGCCAGTCCGGCCCTGCTCAGGAGTACACAATAGGTAAACTAGCAGTAGACTGACTAACTCGTCCCCTGTACCTCACTATACAGAGGAGACTTTTGGGGTCTCATTGGCTCACATGGTCACATGGGGTTCACTGCTCACATCTTAAAGGCAAAGTACACTTATTACAACCTATATACACACAAATAACAAAATTAATTTACAAAAATATATTACTAAATATTATAAACATTATTACAGTGGAACTTGTGTGGGCCCAACATCTTGTGCTGCCTGAGACAGTCCAAAGGCCCGGGACAGCCTCCGGTGCTGGGACACCAAGGGGGGCAGTATGGGGGCCTACAACTATATATAGGGCAGTATGGGGGCCAACAACTATATATAGGGCAGTATGGGGGCCAACAACTATATATATATATATATATATATATATATATATATATATAGGGCAGTATGGGGGCCAACAACTACATATAACCCCATCTCAGTTGTGCTACCCCAATGTCCCGCTATTGTCTCAAGGATATAGGGTCTGACTAACTAGGGCCGAGTTTTTTTTTTACTTGCCAAAAATAGAAGAGAGATGCAGGAAATAATCTCTTGTGTGCCAGGAAAGATTTCTCCCAGACCATCTTCCATTTACAATGGCGGCTTCATCTCCTAATAGTCTTTAGCATTAAAGGGGTACTCCGCCTACAGACATCTTGTTCCCTATCCAAAAGCTGTCCCACCGCTGGAACCTGCTGTGATCTCCGTGCAGTACCCATGCTGCACCTGGCATTCTAAACGGTATGCTTAGAATGCTAGGTTTCCGCGGCCGGAGACGTGATGTCACGCCAAACCCCCTCCATTCATGTCTATGGGAGGGGGCATGACGGCCGTGGTGTCACGTGGGGGCTTGGCGTGACGTCTCCACCCGCTGAAACCCAGCATTCTAAACATATTGTATATAATGCCGGTGCTGCACAGAGATCGCGGAGGGTCCCAGCGGCCAGAGCTATTGCGTTCAGACATTTTGTCCCCTATCCTTTGTACCCCTTTACCCCTTAAAGTACCCCTATAATTTATGGTATTGCACGGTATATACCGTTTTTTTTTTCGCCCTAAAGGACGCACCAGCATATAAGACGCACCCTATTTTAAAGGTGCAAAATCTAGAAAAAAAAGATTCTGAACCCAACAGTGATCTTCCACCTGCAGACCTCCAGATGTTGCAAAACTACAACTCCCATCATGCCCGGACAGCCAACGGCTGTCCGCGCATGCTGGGAGTTGTAGTTTTGCAACATCTGGAGGTCCGCAGGTTGAAGACCACTGGATAGGAGGTAATACTCACCTGTCCCCGCTGCTCCGGACCCGTCACCGCTGCCCTGGATGTCACCCTCCATCGCTGTCGCCGTGTCCCCGTGGTGTCCCCGACGCTCTGGACGTCTTCTTCCCCGGGATCCACGCTCTCCGTCGCCGTCATCACGTCGCTACGCACGCCGCTCCTATTGGATGACGGGACGGCGTGCGCGACGACGTGATGACGACGAAGGAGAGCGCCGGCCATGCAGGGGATCCCGGCCCGGAGCAGACACCGAGGAGGCAGGTAAGGTCCCTCCCGGTGTCCTGTAAGCTGTTCGGGACGCCGCGACTTCACCGCGGCGGTCCCGAACAGCCCGACTGAGCAGCTGGGTTAGTGTCACTTTCCCTTCAGACGCGGTGGTCAGCTTTAATCGCCGCGTCTGAAGGGTTAATACAGGGCATCACCGCGATCGGTGATGTCCTGTATTAGCCGCAGGTCCCGGCAGTTGATGGCCGCAGTGACCGCCGCGATAGGTGTGTATTCGCCGTATAAGACGCACCAACTTTCCCCCCCACCCAGTTTTGGGGAAGAAAAAGTGCGTCTTATACGGCGAAAAATACGGTAAATCCTTTCACAAGTTTACATCCAATCAAAAGGCTCCACATTGTAACAGAGCAAACAAGACGCCGATCCCAGAAATGTATCCAGTGATTCCGACAGTATTCAAAACAATAGACAAAATACTTTCGTCATTCGCACGATAATGTTTTGTCGGCGACGGCCGCGGCCTGACTGCACCCCATCAGTTTATCGCCCTTGGGTCCGCAGACTGCCTGAAGACCCGTCAGCCAAGGAACGTACATGTCATCTGCAGATCCGAAATCCCACATCCGGACCGGAGCGAGTGCGCAGGAGAGCGGCCAGAATGAGACTTAAAAGCGACGAGAAATAGGGAGCAAAAGGGCTGCGATTGCCTGGGAGCCTAAAATAGACAGGTTTACTGCTACGGGAAAAAAATATAAAAATAATAAAAAAATAAAACAAAAAGCTTCTCCATCTTTTCTTTTTTTTAAAGGTCAGAATTTTTGTAGGTGGATTGGGAGCGCGGCGAATTGCAGATGCGGTTAACAGCAGGGTATTTTCCGCTGCCATGACCGGTTAAGAAGGATTTTCAAAAACACATCTGCTGGTAAACAGTTTGGCCCCGGTCCGGGTCATCGGCCTTATCTGTGCTCAGCGCAGCGTGCAGTCTTACCTGGATGAAGTCCCACATCTCACATCAGTCAGACGCAGGATTTCTCCACAGTCCATTACGTTTTTACAGAGATTCTTGAATGGATGGCGCGCGGCGCGGCTGGTTTATTATTTTTTTTTTTACGACTTGTACATTTTGTTATAATCTTGTGTGAACTCCAGACACTTCTGCCGTAATCCGTATCCGGTGTGCGGGTTTACAGAATGCTTCTTCTGGATTTGTAAGGATAGTCGTAAGGCTGCATTGTCTGTTATCAGGACGGAGAGACTCATTGTACAGAGAAGAAGTTATGGAAGCACTCCAGGTCCATATTGTTTTCCCCATGTCATGCACATGTCACCATCATTAGTCGTACGGCGCTATTTGTTGTTTATTCTATCACAGCTGCATCCATGTGTTTCATTACTGTAACTGGTCATGTGACCCACAAAAAAAAAAATCCCAGTGCTTAATGTGTCAGAAGAAGTGGTCAGTACTGGGTCAGCTATCTCTATGGGATCAGGATATGTGGTCGTTACACTCCTCCCCTCCCAGCTCTATCTGTATACTGCTGCTATCTCTATGGCATCAGGATATATAGTAGTTATACTCCTCCCCTTCCAGCTGTATCTGTATACTGCTGCTATCTCTATGGGATCAGGATATATAGTAGTTATACTCCTCCCCTCCCAGCTCTGTCTGTATACTGCTGCTATATCTATGGGATCAGGATATATAGTAGTTATACTCCTCCCCTCCCAGCGCTTTCTGTATACTGCTGCTATATCTATGGGATCAGGATATATAGTAGTTATACACCTTCCCTCCAGCTCTATCTGTATACTGCTGATATCACTATGGGCTTGGTATATATATATTAGTTAAACACCTCCACTCTAGCTCTATTTGTATACTGTTGCTGTTATTTCTATCAAATCAGGATATATAGTAGTTATACCCCTCCCCCTCCAGCTCTATCTGTATACTGCTGCTGTTATCTCTATGGGATCAGGATATGTAGTAGTTATACACCTTCCCTCCAGCTCTATCTGTATATTGCTACTATCTCTATCAAATCGGTTTATATAGTTGTCATAGACCTCCCCTCTAGGTCTATCTGTATATTGCTACTATATCTATGGGATCTGTAAATAGTAGTTAAGCCCCCCCCCCCCCTCCTGATCTATCTGTATACTGCTGCTATCACTATGGGTTTAAAAAAAAAAAAAAAAAAATATATATATATATATATATATATATATTTGTGATCGGGGCTCCATACGTGTACTAGTGACAGGAAAGATTGCCTACATACCTATACAAGATCTTACCCTAGCTTAGCGCTCTGAGTTGTGCCATAACCGCGCAATGAGGGCAGGCCTATAGAGGGCATGCACTATAGTGAAGGAATAAGATAAGGGAGGGTTGGGAGGGTTCCACAAACGCCACGTGCTCCGCCCCTGTAGGAGAGGGGGAAGTTATATACACACGCCCCCACCTGTTCCCAATAAGCCCCACCTGGAAGTGCAGGGAGCGATAATTACTTCTGCCCCTCACACAAATACAGCCCATCAGGCTTTATACATATGTGTGTGTGTGTTATACACCTGCACGCTAGCTCTATTTGTATACTGTTGCTTCTATCTTTATCAAATAAAGATATATAGTAGTTATTCATCTCCCCTCCCAGCTCTATCTGTATACTGCTGCTATCTCTATAAGATCAGGATATATAGTAGTTATACACCTCCCCTCTAGCTCTATCTGTATACTGCTGCTATCTCTATGGGATCAGAATATATAGTAGTTATACACCTCCCCTCCAGCTCTATCTGTATACTGCTGCTATCTGTATGGGATCAGGATATATGGTGGTTATACACCATCAACGATGATCAACAGGGGATCAGGCAGGTAAGTATAAAATATTTTTAAGCCAGTTGGGGCCATTTGAAAAATGTTTATAGCACCAGACAACCCTTTTAATGAAAAAATAACTTGGTCATTAAAGCGTTAGAGAAAGTTCACAGTACAGGAATTCTGTGCAGCAGCCTCCCCTTATCCTCAATAGATTCTGTCGCACTGTACACACTGTAGTATTTCACATTAAGATTCCGGACTCCTTCATCAGAATCCGCATTGTGGTCTATGGAAAAGGCGCATGTCCGAACGGTCCTAGAGCCGGCTGATTCAGTCCCTGCTCCGGATATCTCAGAGCGGAGATTCCTTTATGAGAACGTACCCTTACTGTCATGGGGTGTCAGGGGGGCATAACATGAAGGGGGGGGGGGGCAGGTTAGCAGTCACATCTGGGCACATAAGAAAACTCTTGTATTATAAATGGCGCATGGAAGGTGGGGACCCTCGTGCAAACTTTGCACTGGCACTCAGAAGCCTTAAAGGGGTACTCCATTGGTAGACATTTTATCCCCATTTTATCTATAGAATAGGGGATAAGATGTCTAATCATGGGGGTCCCACCTCCCCCCCCCCCCCCCCAGCAATCTCTGTGCAGACACCTGGTGTTCTGAACATTATGTCACGCCCTGCCCCCTCGTGACGTCACACCACACTAGGGATCGACCGATATCGATTTTTTAGGGCCAATACCAATAATCTGTGGCCTTTCAGGCCGATAGCCGATAACCTATACTGATACTCCGGTATAAGTTATCGGCTATTTCTCCACCCCCCCCCCCCCCCCGGGCCCCGAAGAAGCGGCTGCAGATCATTGATTTCAAGCGGGCGCTTTAAATCAATAAACTGCAGCGGCTTTTGCGGGGCCAGAGACCGCCGCCGCCACCCGCTTCTCTCCCCCTGTATGTCCTGGGGTCCTCCTGAGTCCAGACCCCCCCCCCCCCCCCCTATTCTCTGGCCGGAGACCGCCGCCGCCATCCGCTTCTCTCCCCCTGCCTGTCCTGGAGTCCTCCTGAGTACAACCCCCCCCATCCTCTGGCCAGAGACCGCCGCCGCCCGCTTCTCTCCCCCTGCCGGTCCTTAGTCCAACCACCACCGCTGCCCCATTGCCTCCCCCATCCCCGGTTTTATAATTACCTGTTCCCGGGGTCCGCTCTACTTCTGGCTCCGGTGGCGTCCTGAGCTGTCACTGTGCGCACTGACGGTGACATCGCGTTGAGGACGTCACTTGTCATTGCGCAGCGCACTGTGTAACGCAGGACGCTGCAGGAGCCAGAAGTAGCGCGGACCCTGGGCCCCGGAAAAGGTAATTATAAAACCCGGGGATGGGGGAGGCAATGGGGCAGCGGCGGTCTCTGGCTGGTGTGGTGCGGTGGGGGGGGGGGGTGCGGTACGGTGCAGGGGGCGGTGTGGTGGGGGGTCATTATCGTATTATCGGTAAGGTATTGCCGATACTGATAACGTCCAAAACCGTGAATATCGGCCGATAATATCGGCCAAACCGATAATCGGTCGATCCCTACACCACACCCCCTTCATTCATGTCTATGGGAGGGGGTATGGCATAAACATGAATGGAGGGGGCGTGACAGCATAATGTTCAGAACGCCTGGTGTCTGCACGGATATTGCGTGGGGTCACGGCGGCCGGACCCCCGCGATCAGACATCTTATTCCCTATCCTATGAATAGGGGATAAGATGTCTAGCAACGAAGTACCCCTTTAAGTTACGCTTTCTCCTAAGTCCCCCTCCCAGTGTAAGATGTAGCTGCGTGACATCACCCGGCAATGAGGTGACATCACTAGCCAAAGGGTGCATGAAAATCCTCCACAATTAAAGGGCCACTCCGCTGTACGGCGTTTGGAACAAAATGTTCCGAATGCTTAGAGCCGGCGCCAGAAGCTTGTGATGTCATAGCACCGTTTCTCATGACGACACATTCCGCCCCTCAATGCAAGTCTATGGGAGGGGGCGTGACATCCGTCACGCCCCCTCCCATAGACTTGCATTGAGGGGGCGGGGCATGATGTCATGTGAGGGCGAGGCTATGACATCACGCCGGCTCTAAGCATTCAGAACATTTTGTTCCAAACACCGAGCAGCGGAGTGGCCCTTTAAGTATAGGCACAATGGGGAAGATTTATCAAAACCTGCGCAGAGGAAAAGTTGCCCAGTTGCCCATAGCAACCAATCAGATCACTGCTTTCATTTTGCAGAGGCCTTGTTAAAAATGAAAGAAGAAATCTGATTGGTTGCCATGGGCAACTGGGCAACTTTTCCTCTGCACAAGTTTTGATAAATCTCCCCAATATGATAGAAGTTGATGACTCGTCTTCAATCGATTAGAAGTTAATGCAGCTGATAAGTACTGGAAGGATTAAGATTCTTAAATAGAAGTAATTTACACTTCTGTATAACTTTCTGGCACCAGTTGATTTGAAGTTGATCCAGCGCAGTACCCCTTTAAATGCAACAGCGATCATTGTTTACGTGGACATCACCGTCCGGCGCCTATCATTTCAGTGACTACAATTGAGACTTAGTTTTTGGCGCTTCGTTTTTTTGTCACATTGGAGCCGGAGCCTCTTGATACCTCCAGCTGCTAATATACGGAGATGAGGGATTTTGTCAAGATATTTTGCAAACTGTCAGAATGTGTTGGTAAACTCGCTCCGCTCGGCTGACACATACGGCTGCTCCAATAACTATTTATATATAAACACCGCTGATGGGATCTGGTTACACGACTTTACTTATTTAAAGGGGTACTCTGGTGGAAAATTTCATTTTTATTTTTTTTAATCAACTGGTGCCAGAAAGTTCAACAGATTTGTAAATTTCTTCTATTAAAAAAAAAATAATAAAAAATCTTAATCCTTCCAGTACTTATAAGCTGCTGAATACTACAGAGGAAATTATTTTCTTTTTGGAACACAGTGCTCTCTGCTGACATCACGAGCACAGTGCTCTCTGCTGACATCTCTGTCCATTTTATGAACTGTCCAGAGTAGGAGAAAATCCCCATAGAAAATATATGCTGCTCTGGACAGTTCCTAAAATGGACAGAGATGTCAGCAGAGAGCACTGTGATCGTGATGTCAGCAGAGAGCTCTGTGTTCCAAAAAGAAAATAATTTCTTCTGTAGTATTCAGCAGCTAATAAGTACTGGAAGGATTAAGATTTTTTAAATAGAAGTAATTTTCAAATCTGTTTAACTTTCTGTCACCAGTTGATAAAAAAAAAAAAAAAAAGTTTTCCACCACCAGAGTACCCCTTTAACATAGAAGGTAAACAGCCAAAACCTCTGCAGCGAAGGACCTGCGCCATGTAAGGCAAGAACAGACGGGAGCTCTGCATTATGTAGATTTAGATGAAAATTGTGTATTATTTACCTGCCTTAGGGTACGTTCCCATTTCATATGTGGAGCATGTTTGGGGTATATGGTGGCACACCGGCATGCCAATGTATATCGTTGTGCACCATAGCTATGCCCATTCATTGGACTCATCTTCCAGTGACTCCAAAAGGCAGGTCGCAGCAAAACTACAGTATACGCACAGAAATGGACCGAACTAGAAAACTATGTTTGGTCCAATGTACAGTGATCCCTCAACTTACAATGGCCTCAACATACAATAGTTTCAACATACAATGGTCTTTTCTGGACCATCGTAACTTGAAACCAGACTCAACATACAATGTACGGACAGTCCAGATCTGTGAAACGTGTCACAACTGGAGGAACTGACCAATCAGAATGGGCATTTTACTGGTAAATCACCTGTATTACTGAAGTGTATGCACTGACTGGTGTCTGGTAGCACCCCCTACAGTACAGGGAGGAACTAGAAGTTCTGTACTACTCTTTACCTGTGCCAGGGTTATCTGCTCCTTTGGACACCAGATAAGGGCGGCTCCATTTTGGACACTGTGTACTGTACAGGACCCTGAAGAAGCTCCTGTCCTCTACATAAACCATTGTTTCCCAACCAGGGTGCTTCCAGCTGTTGCAAAGCTACAACTCCCAGCATGCCCGGACAGCCAACGGCTGTCCGGGCATGCTGGGAGTTGTAGTTTTGCAACAGCTGGAGGCACCCTGGTTGGGAAACACTGAAATAGACAGTGATTTACAGCTCCCAGCAGATCTTTCTTACTTTTATATATAAGGATTTGTTTTATCTGTATTAGGCTGGGTTCACGCCACGTTTTGTTAAAGGGTACCTCTCATCAAAAAAAACTTTTGATATATTATAGATTAATGTCTGCAGAATAACTTTACAATTGCATGTTATTAACAAATATGCTTCTTTCTATTTAATTTTCCACTTTGAAGAAATGACCACTAGGGGTCTCCCTACCAGTCCTGGCAGCAAGCATTTCAGACTCATGCTGGAGTCCTAAACACTACGAGCTGCCAGTCTGCTTTGTTCACAAAGGAGAACACTCAGAGCTGCCAGCCTGCTTTGTTCACAGCCTGTTTGGCTGTGAACAAAGCAGGCTGGCAGCTCTGAGTGTTTAGGACTCCAGCATGAGTCAGAAATGCTTGCTGACAGGACTGATCGGGAAAAATACAATAGAAAGAAGCATATTGTTACGCCGAGCGCTCCGGGTCCCCGCTCCTCCCCGGAGCGCTCGCTACACTCTCGCTACTGCAGCGCTCCGGTCAGATCCTCTGACCCGGTGCGCTGCGATACCGCCTCCAGCCGGGATGCGATTCGCGATGTGGGTGGCGCCCGCTCGCGATGCGCACCCCGGCTCCCGTACCTGACTCGCTCTCCGTCGGTCCTGTCTCGGCGCGCGCGGCCCCGCTCCCTAGGGCGCGCGCGCGCCGGGTCTCTGCGATTTAAAGGGCCACTGCGCCGCTGATTGGCGCAGTGGTTCTAATTAGTGTGTTCACCTGTGCACTCCCTATTTATACCTCACTTCCCCTGCACTCCCTCGCCGGATCTTGTTGCCATTGTGCCAGTGAAAGCGTTTCCTTGTATGTTCCTAGCCTGTGTTCCAGACCTCCTGCCGTTGCCCCTGACTACGATCCTTGCTGCCTGCCCCGACCTTCTGCTACGTCCGACCTTGCTTCTGTCTACTCCCTTGTACCGCGCCTATCTTCAGCAGTCAGAGAGGTTGAGCCGTTGCTAGTGGATACGACCTGGTCACTACCGCCGCAGCAAGACCATCCCGCTTTGCGGCGGGCTCTGGTGAAAACCAGTAGTGACTTAGAACCGGTCCACTAGCACGGTCCACGCCAATCCCTCTCTGGCACAGAGGATCCACCTCCTGCCAGCCGGCATCGTGACAGTAGATCCGGCCATGGATCCCGCTGAAGTTCCTCTGCCAGTTGTCGCCGACCTCACCACGGTGGTCGCCCAGCAGTCACAACAGATAGCGCAACAAGGCCACCAGCTGTCTCAACTGACCGTGATGCTACAGCAGCTACTACCACAGCTTCAGCAATCATCTCCTCCGCCAGCTCCTGCACCTCCTCCGCAGCGAGTGGCCGCTCCAGGCCTACGACTATCCTTGCCGGATAAATTTGATGGGGACTCTAAATTTTGCCGTGGCTTTCTTTCCCAATGTTCCCTGCACTTGGAGATGATGTCGGACCAGTTTCCTACTGAAAGGTCTAAGGTGGCTTTCGTAGTCAGTCTTCTGTCTGGAAAAGCTCTGTCATGGGCCACACCGCTCTGGGACCGCAATGACCCCGTCACTGCCTCTGTACACTCCTTCTTCTCAGAAATTCGAAGTGTCTTTGAGGAACCTGCCCGAGCCTCTTCTGCTGAGACTGCCCTGTTGAACCTGGTCCAGGGTAATTCTTCCGTTGGCGAGTACGCCGTACAATTCCGTACACTTGCTTCAGAACTATCCTGGAATAATGAGGCCCTCTGCGCGACCTTTAAAAAAGGCCTATCCAGCAACATTAAAGATGTTCTGGCCGCACGAGAAATCCCTGCTAACTTACATGAACTCATTCATCTAGCCACTCGCATTGACATGCGTTTTTCCGAAAGGCGTCAGGAGCTCCGCCAGGATATGGACTTTGTTCGCACGAGGCGTTTTCTCTCCCCGGCTCCTCTCTCCTCTGGTCCCCTGCAATCCGTTCCTGTGCCTCCCGCCGTGGAGGCTATGCAGGTCGACCGGTCTCGCCTGACACCTCAAGAGAGGACACGACGCCGCATGGAGAATCTCTGCCTGTACTGTGCCGGTACCGAACACTTCCTGAAGGATTGTCCTATCCGTCCTCCCCGCCTGGAAAGACGTACGCTGACTCCGCACAAAGGTGAGACAGTCCTTGATGTCAACTCTGCTTCTCCACGTCTTACTGTGCCTGTGCGGATATCTGCCTCTACCTTCTCCTTCTCTACTATGGCCTTCTTGGATTCCGGATCTGCAGGAAATTTTATTCTGGCCTCTCTCATCAACAGGTTCAACATCCCGGTGACCAGTCTCGCCAGACCCCTCTACATCAATTGTGTTAACAATGAAAGATTGGACTGTACCATACGTCTCCGCACGGAGCCCCTCCTAATGTGCATCGGACCTCATCACGAGAAAATTGAGTTTTTGGTCCTCCCCAATTGCACTTCCGAAATTCTCCTTGGACTACCCTGGCTTCAACACCATTCCTCAACCCTGGATTGGTCCACTGGAGAGATCAAGAGTTGGGGCCCCTCTTGTTTCAAGGACTGCCTTAAACCGGTTCCCAGTACTCCTTGCCGTGACTCTGTGGTTCCCCCTGTAACCGGTCTCCCTAAGGCCTATATGGACTTTGCGGATGTTTTTTGCAAAAAACAAGCTGAGACTCTACCTCCTCACAGGCCTTATGACTGTCCTATTGACCTCCTCCCGGGCACTACTCCACCCCGGGGCAGAATTTATCCTCTCTCTGCCCCAGAGACTCTTGCTATGTCTGAGTACATCCAGGAAAATTTAAAAAAGGACTTTATCCGCAAATCCTCCTCTCCTGCCGGAGCCGGATTTTTCTTTGTGTCCAAAAAAGATGGCTCCCTACGTCCTTGCATTGACTACCGCGGTCTTAATAAAATCACGGTAAAGAACCGCTACCCCCTACCTCTCATCTCTGAACTCTTTGATCGCCTCCAAGGTGCCCACATCTTTACCAAACTGGACTTAAGAGGTGCTTATAATCTCATCCGCATCAGAGAGGGGGATGAATGGAAAACGGCATTTAACACTAGAGATGGACACTTTGAGTATCTGGTCATGCCCTTTGGCCTGTGCAACGCCCCTGCCGTCTTCCAAGACTTTGTTAATGAAATTTTTCGTGACCTCTTATACTCCTGTGTTGTTGTATATCTGGACGATATCCTGATTTTTTCTGCCAATCTAGAAGAACACCGCCAGCATGTCCGTATGGTTCTTCAGAGACTTCGTGACAATCAACTTTATGCCAAGATGGAGAAATGTCTGTTTGAATGCCAATCTCTTCCTTTCCTAGGATACTTGGTCTCTGGCCAGGGACTACAAATGGATCCAGACAAACTCTCTGCCGTCTTAGATTGGCCACGCCCCTCCGGACTCCGTGCTATCCAACGTTTTTTGGGGTTCGCCAATTATTACAGACAATTTATTCCACATTTTTCTACCATTGTGGCTCCTATCGTGGCTTTAACCAAAAAGAATGCCAATCCTAAGTCATGGCCTCCTCAAGCGGAAGACGCCTTTAAACAGCTCAAGTCTGCCTTTTCTTCGGCTCCCGTGCTCTCCAGACCTGACCCATCTAAACCCTTCCTATTGGAGGTTGATGCCTCCTCAGTAGGAGCTGGAGCGGTCCTTCTACAAAAAAATTCTTCCGGGCATGCTGTTACTTGTGGGTTTTTTTCTAGGACCTTCTCTCCGGCGGAGAGGAACTATTCCATCGGGGATCGAGAGCTTCTAGCCATTAAATTAGCACTTGAGGAATGGAGGCATCTGCTGGAGGGATCAAGATTTCCAGTTATTATTTACACCGATCACAAGAACCTCTCCTATCTCCAGTCTGCCCAACAGCTGAATCCTCGCCAGGCCAGGTGGTCTCTGTTCTTTGCCCGATTTAATTTTGAAATTCACTTTCGGCCTGCCGATAAGAACATTAGGGCCGATGCTCTCTCTCGTTCCTCGGATGCCTCGGAAGTTGAACTCTCTCCGCAACACATCATTCCTCCTGACTGCCTGATCTCCACTTCTCCAGCCTCCATCAGGCAAACTCCTCCAGGAAAGACCTTCGTCTCTCCACGCCAACGCCTCGGAATCCTCAAATGGGGTCACTCTTCCCATCTCGCAGGTCATGCGGGCATCAAGAAATCCGTGCAACTCATCTCTCGTTTCTATTGGTGGCCGACTCTGGAGACGGATGTCGTGGATTTTGTGCGAGCCTGCACTGTCTGTGCCCGGGATAAGACTCCTCGCCAGAAGCCCGCTGGTCTTTTTCATCCTCTGCCTGTCCTCGAACAGCCTTGGTCTCTGATTGGTATGGACTTTATTACTGACTTACCCCCATCCCGTGGCAACACTGTTGTTTGGGTGGTCGTTGATCGATTCTCCAAAATGGCACATTTCATCCCTCTTCCTGGTCTTCCTTCAGCGCCTCAGTTGGCAAAACAATTTTTTGTACACATTTTTCGTCTTCACGGGTTGCCCACGCAGATCGTCTCGGATAGAGGCGTCCAATTCGTGTCAAAATTCTGGAGGGCTCTCTGTAAACAACTCAAGATTAAATTAAACTTTTCTTCTGCATATCATCCTCAATCCAATGGGCAAGTAGAAAGAATTAACCAGGTCTTGGGTGATTATTTACGGCATTTTGTTTCCTCCCGCCAGGATGACTGGGCAGATCTTCTACCATGGGCCGAATTCTCATATAACTTCAGAATCTCTGAATCTTCCTCCAAATCCCCATTTTTCGTGGTGTACGGCCGTCACCCTCTTCCCCCCCTCCCTACTCCCTTGCCCTCTGGTTTGCCCGCTGTGGATGAAATATCTCGTGATCTTTCCACCATATGGAAAGAGACCCAAAATTCTCTCTTACAGGCTTCATCACGCATGAAGAAGTTTGCTGATAAAAAAAGAAGAGCTCCCCCCATTTTTTCTCCTGGAGACAAGGTATGGCTCTCCGCCAAATATGTCCGCTTCCGTGTCCCTAGCTACAAATTGGGACCACGCTATCTTGGTCCTTTCAAAATTTTGTGCCAGATTAATCCTGTCTCTTACAAACTTCTTCTTCCTCCTTCTCTTCGTATTCCTAATGCCTTTTACGTTTCTCTTCTTAAACCACTCATCATCAACCGTTTCTCTCCCAAACTTGTTTCTCCCACTCCTGTTTCCGGCTCCTCGGACATCTTCTCCGTAAAGGAGATACTGGCCTCCAAGAAGGTCAGAGGGAAAACTTTTTTTTTAGTCGATTGGGAGGGTTGTGGTCCTGAAGAGAGATCCTGGGAACCTGAGGACAATATCCTAGACAAAAGTCTGCTCCTCAGGTTCTCAGGCTCTAAGAAGAGGGGGAGACCCAAGGGGGGGGGGGTACTGTTACGCCGAGCGCTCCGGGTCCCCGCTCCTCCCCGGAGCGCTCGCTACACTCTCGCTACTGCAGCGCTCCGGTCAGATCCTCTGACCCGGTGCGCTGCGATACCGCCTCCAGCCGGGATGGGTTTCGCGATGCGGGTGGCGCCCGCTCGCGATGCGCACCCCGGCTCCCGTACCTGACTCGCTCTCCGTCGGTCCTGTCTCGGCGCGCGTGGCCCCGCTCCCTAGGGCGCGCGCGCGCGCCGGGTCTCTGCGATTTAAAGGGCCACTGCGCCGCTGATTGGCGCAGTGGTTCTAATTAGTGTGTTCACCTGTGCACTCCCTATTTATACCTCACTTCCCCTGCACTCCCTCGCCGGATCTTGTTGCCATTGTGCCAGTGAAAGCGTTTCCTTGTATGTTCCTAGCCTGTGTTCCAGACCTCCTGCCGTTGCCCCTGACTACGATCCTTGCTGCCTGCCCCGACCTTCTGCTACGTCCGACCTTGCTTCTGTCTACTCCCTTGTACCGCGCCTATCTTCAGCAGTCAGAGAGGTTGAGCCGTTGCTAGTGGATACGACCTGGTCACTACCGCCGCAGCAAGACCATCCCGCTTTGCGGCGGGCTCTGGTGAAAACCAGTAGTGACTTAGAACCGATCCACTAGCACGGTCCACGCCAATCCCTCTCTGGCACAGAGGATCCACCTCCTGCCAGCCGGCATCGTGACACATATTTTTCATTAACATGCTATTGGAAAGTTATTCAACATTCATTAATCTAAAATATATCAAAAGTTTATTTGATGAGAGGTACCCTTTAAATACGGCTCCGGTATACGGCTGGGAGGAGGGGGGGCGGGGCTTAATCGCGGCGCCCGCACTCAGCCGTATTCGGGAACCGTATTTAATGCATGTCTATGAGCCGACCAGAGTGAACCGCAGCCTCCGGTCGGCTTCGTTTTCGGCCGTATGCGGTTTCCCAACCGCAGGCAAAAACGTGGTTGACCACGTTTTTGCCTGTGGTCGGGAAACCGCATACGGACGAAAAAGCAGCCGACTGGAGGCTGCGGTTCACTCCGGTCGGCTCATAGACATGCATTAAATACGGTTCCCGAATACGGCTGAGTGCGGGCGCCGCGATTAAGCCCCGCCCCCCTCCTCCCAGCCGTATACCGGAGCCGTATTTAACAAAACGGGGTGTGAACCCAGCCTAAGTTATCTACTTATTTTTCTTTAATCAGCACTTTTTCCTATTTTCGGATGACATTTTGGTGGCTTCAGAACTAATTGCCAGGTTTCCATAGAGTCCTGGTCTCAACATACAATGGTTTCAACATACAATGGTCATCCTGGAGCCAATTAATATTGTAACTTGAGGGACCACTGTATTGAGCGGGCATGGCTCGGTTGTGCCGTACTGCTGGTATGCCAATGTATACTCTGAACATAGCCCAATAATTAAAGGGGTATTCCGGGTTTATACATCTTATCCTTTGAATAGGAGATAAGATGTATGATTACAGGGGTCCCGCCACTGGGGACCCCCACGATCTGTGCCGGGCTCTACTTCCGTGACAGGATGTGACGTCATGGCCACGCCCACACCCCCTAGTGACATCATGCCACACCCCCTCCATTCATGCCTTTGGATAGGGGGATAAGATGTATAAACCCCGAATACCCCTTTAATGTGAACAACTGCTATACACACTCATATATATTATAGATAGATAGATAGATAGATAGATAGATAGATAGATAGATAGATAGATAGATAGATAGATTTATTGTATAAAAATGTTTTCATTGTGCATTATTTTCAGGGCAGCCATTTTTATCTTTTTTATCAGCATTCAGAGATGTGCTTTACAGCAAGCCCCAAGGACATAGATAACAATAGACTAAAGCAGTCCTATTAATATCAATGTAAAATATCAATCTAAAGGGAGGGGAAGGCTGAGCTCATATTGTCTTCTCTATATACAGGGAAGGGGATGGCTAAGCTCCTATTGTCTTCTCTATCTACAGGGAGTGGAAGGTCTAGTGGTGAGAATGTATACTGCAATATTTAATGGTAACAATATTATATAGATAGTAACAAACGCCACCAACATTTAAAAAAAAAGTATGTGTAATACTTGGTATAACCCCTTAAGGACGCAGCCCATTTTGGCCTTAAGGACGCAGCTAATTTAATTTTAGCATTTTCGTTTTTTCCTCCTCGCCTTCTAAAAATCATAACTCTTTTATATTTTCATCCACAGACTAGTATGAGGGCTTGTTATTTGTGCGACCAGTTGTCCTTTGTAATGACATCACTCACTTTACCATAAAATGTATGGCGAAATTTAAAAAAATACTATTTGTGTGTAAAGAAAACCGCAACTTTGGAAGGTTTTGTTTTCACGCTGTGCAATTTACGGTAACAATGACCTGTTTTCTTTATTCTGAGGGTCAATACGATTAAAATGATATCCATGATTGCATACTTTTCTATTATTGTATCGCTTTAAAAAAAAATCTCTAACTTTTTAACCAAATTAGTGCGTTTAAAATCCCTCTATTTTGACGACCTGTAACTTTTTCATTTTTCCGTATAAACGGCGGTATGAGGGCTAATTTTTAGCGCCATGATCTGTACTTTTTTTTTTCCATATATGAAACTTCTAATAATTTTTTTTTTACATGGAATTTTGTTTTTGGAATATTATGTGACAAAAAAGCAGCAATTATTATTATTATTTTTTTATGTTTACACCGTTCACCGTACGGGATTAATAACATTATATTTTGATAGTTCAGACATTTACACACGCGGCGATACCAAATATGTTTATTAATTTTTTTTTTTTTTTTTACACCTTATGGGCGAAAAATGGGTAAAAGTGACTATTTCCATTTTTATTGGGGGAGGGGATTTTTCACATGGCTCACATCAGCGAAATCACTGATGTGCGCCATTACCACCATTACTCCGGTGCTAATGGATATGTACAGGATGTAACTGTAGGTCCTGGTGCGTTAATGGGGTACTCCACTGCTCAGCATGTGGAACAAACTGTTCTGAACGCTGGAGCCGGCGATGGGAGCTCGTGACATCATAGTGCCGCCCCCTGATGATGTCATACCCCACCCCCTCAATGCAAGTCTATGGGAGGGGGCGTGACAACTGTCACGCCCCCTCCCATAGACTTGCATTGAGGGGGCGGGGTGTGACATCACAAGGGGAGGGGCTATGACGTATCGAGCTCCCGCCAACGGTTCCAGCGTTCAGAACAGTTTGTTCCAAACGCTGAGCAAAGGAGTACCCCTTTAAGTACTAGGGCACCAGGACTTACATTTACGTTCTATGTCGTTAAGGGGTTAAACAATAGGTAATTTTCTGATAAGAAATTCCCTTTAACCTAAAAGATTAGAAATAAATCACCAGTCTATTATCTGTCATAAAGAAATTGTAACAAGTTCACATGTCCAGTCTTCAGCGTTGTCTCCCCCGTCTGGGCAGCATCTTAAGTGGCCGAGAAACGGCCCTGGGAGTCGAAAAGTGACTTGTCATGCTCTAATATGGCCGATCCGGCCAATGGAAAGTGTTGCTAGCCGGGCCAATCAGCAGCGGTGGGTGGGATAATTAAGTCCCTGCAGTGTGTCCCTGCCCTGCTCCTGATTGCAGTTCTCCTGTAGCACTTTGCTGCTTTGTCTGTGTTCTGACTTGTTGGCCTGCTTCATGACTATTCTCCTGCCTGCGTGGTCTGACCTTCTTCTGTCTTACTTAGTTTGTTCTCTGCCGCTGTGTATGTTTGACCCATTATTTGTTTCCTGACATCTCCTTATCCTTCTGTGTTTGTACCCCTGCTCCATCCGGGTTTTGACTCTAATTCTTCTGACATTGCTTTATCTGTCTGTTTCTGTTAGCTGTACCTGTTTTTGTGTTACCTATCACAACACAGTGATGTCACAGTACAGGGATAATACACACAGTGATGTCACAATACAGGGATAATACACACAGTGATGTCACAGTACAGGGATTATATACACAGTGATGTCACAATACAGGGATAATTCACACAGTGATGTCACAGTAAAGAGATAATACACACAGTGATGTCACAGTACAGGGATAATACACAGTGATGTCACAGTACAGGGATAATACACACAGTGATGTCACAGTACAGAGATAATACACAGTGATGTCACAGTACAGGGATAATACACACAGTGATGTCACAGTACAGACATAATACACACAGTGATGTCACAGTACAGGGATAATACACAGTGATGTCACAGTACAGGGATAATACACAGTGATGTCACAGTACAGGGATAATACACAGTGATGTCACAGTACAGGGATAATATACAGTGATGTCACAGTACAGGGATAATATACAGTGATGTCACAGTACAGACATAATACACACAGTGATGTCACAGTACAGACATAATACACACAGTGATGTCACAGTACAGACATAATACACACAGTGATGTCACAGTACAGGGATAATACACACAGTGATGTCACAGTACAGGGATAATACACACAGTGATGTTACAGTACAGGGATAATACGCACAGTGATCTCACAGTTTAGGGATAATACACAGTGATGTCACAGTACAGGGATAATACACAGTGATGTCACAGTACAGGGATAATACACACAGTGATGTCACCGTACAGGGATAATACACAGTGATGTCACAGTACAGGGATAATACACAGTGATGTCACAGTTCAGGAATAATACACAGTGATGTCACAGTACAGGGATAATACACAGTGATTTCACAGTACAGGAATAGTACACAGTAATGTCACAGAACAGGGATAATACACAGTGATGTCACAGTACAGGGATCATACAGTGATGTCACAGTACAGGGATAATACAAAGTGATGTCACAATACAGGGATAATACACACAGTGATGTCACAATACAGGGATAATACACACAGTGATGTCACAGTAAAGGGATAATATACACAGTGATGTCACAGTAAAGGGATAATACACAGTGATGTCACAGTACAGGGATAATACACACAGTGATGTCACAGTACAGAGATAATACACAGTGATGTCACAGTGCAGGGATAATACACACAGTGATGTCACAGTTTAGGGATAATACACACAGTGATGTCACAGTACAGGGATAATACACAGTGATGTCACAGTACAGGGATAATAAACACAGTGATGTCACAGTACAGGGATAATAGACAGTGATGTCACAGTACAGGGATAATACACAGTGATGTCAAAGTAAAGGGATAATACACAGTGATGTCACAGTACAGGGATAATACACACAGTGATGTCACAGTACAGGGATAATACACAGTGATGTCACAGTATAGGGATAATACACAGTGATGTCACAGTACAGGGATAATACGCAGTGATGTCACAGTACAGGGATAATACACACAGTTATGTCACAGTACAGGGATAATACACAGTGATGCCACAGTACAGACATAATACACACAGTGATATCACAGTACAGACATAATATACACAGTGATGTCACAGTACAGAGATAATACACAGTGATGTCACAGTACAGACATAATACACACAGTGATATCACAGTACAGACATAATACACACAGTGATATCACAGTACAGACATAATATACACAGTGATATCACAGTACAGACATAATACACACAGTGATGTCACAGTACAGGGATAATACACACAGTGATATCACAGTACAGACATAATACACACAGTGATGTCACAGTACAGACATAATACACACAGTGATATCACAGTACAGACATAATACACACAGTGATGTCACAGTACAGGGATAATACACAGTGATGTCACAGTACAGGGATAATACAAAGTGATGTCACAGTACAGGGATAATACACACAGTGATGTCACAGTACAGGGATAATACACAGTGATGTCACAGTACAGGGATAATATACAGTGATGTCACAGTACAGGGATAATACACAGTGATGTCACAGTACAGGGATAATACACACAGTGATGTCACAGTACAGGGATAATACACAGTGATGTCACAGTACAGGGATAATACACAGTGATGTCACAGTACAGGGATAATACACAGTGATGTCACAGTACAGGGATAATACACACAGTGATGTCACAGTACAGGGATAATACACAGTGATGTCACAGTACAGGGATAATACACAGTGATGTCACAGTACAGACATAATACACAGTGATGTCACAGTACAGACATAATACACACAGTGATGTCACAGTACAGACATAATACACACAGTGATGTCACATTACAGGGATAATACACAGTGATGTCACAGTACAGGGATAATGCACAGTGATGTCATAGTACAGGGATAATACACAGTGAGGTCACAGTACAGGGATAGTACACAGTGATGTCACATTACAGGGATAATACACAGTGATGTCACAGCAAAGGGATAATACACAGTGATGTCACAGTACAGGGATAATACACACAGTGATCTCACAGTTTAGGGATAATACACAGTGATGTCACAGTACAGGGATAATACACAGTGATGTCACAGTACAGGGATAATACACACAGTGATGTCACAGTACAGGGATTATACACAGTGATGTCACAGTTCAGGAATAATACACAGTGATGTCACAGTACAGGGATAATACACAGTGATGTCACAGTACAGGGATAATACACACAGTGATGTCACAGTAAAGGGATAATACACAGTGATGTCACAGTACAGGGATAATACACAGTGATGTCACAGTAAAGGGATAATACACAGTGATGTCACAGTACAGGGATAATACACACAGTGATGTCACAGTACAGGGATAATACACAGTGATGTCACAGTACAGGGATAATATACAGTGATGTCACAGTACAGGGATAATACACAGTGATGTCACAGTACAGGGATAATACACACAGTGATGTCACAGTACAGGGATAATACACAGTGATGTCACAGTACAGGGATAATACACAGTGATGTCACAGTACAGGGATAATACACAGTGATGTCACAGAACAGACATAATACACACAGTGATGTCACAGTACAGGGATAATACACAGTGATGTCACAGTACAGGGATAATACACACAGTGATGTCACAGTACAGGGATAATACACAGTGATGTCACAGTACAGGGATAATACACAGTGAGGTCACAGTACAGGGATAGTACACAGTGATGTCACATTACAGGGATAATACACAGTGATGTCACAGTACAGGGATAATACACAGTGATGTCATAGTACAGGGATAATACACAATGATGTCACAATACAGGGATAATACACACAGTGATGTCACAATACAGGGATAATACACACAGTGATGTCACAGCAAAGGGATAATACACAGTGATGTCACAGTACAGGGATAATACACACAGTGATCTCACAGTTTAGGGATAATACACAGTGATGTCACAGTACAGGGATAATACACAGTGATGTCACAACACAGGGATAATACACAGTGATGTCACAGTACAGGGATAATACACAGTGATGTCACAGTACAGGGATAATACACACAGTGATGTCACAGTAAAGGGATAATACACAGTGATGTCACAGTACAGGGATAATACACAGTGATGTCACAGTACAGGGATAATACACAGTGATGTCACAGTACAGGGATAATACACAGTGATGTCACAGTACAGGGATAATACACAGTGATGTCACAGAACAGGGATAATACACAGTGATGTCACAGTACAGGGATAATACACAGTGATGTCACAGTACAGGGATAATACACACAGTGATGTCACAGTGCAGGGATAATACACAGTGATGTCACAGTACAGGGATTATACACAGTGATGTCACAGTACAGGGATAATACACAGTGATGTCACAGTTCAGGAATAATACACAGTGATGTCACAGTACAGGGATAATACACAGTGATGTCACAGTACAGGGATAATACACACAGTGATGTCACAGTAAAGGGATAATACACAGTGATGTCACAGTACAGGGATAATACACACAGTGATGTCACAGTAAAGGGATAATACACAGTGATGTCACAGAACAGGGATAATACACAGTGATGTCACAGTACAGGGATAATACACACAGTGATGTCACAGTACATGGATAATACACACAGTGATGTCACAGTTCAGGGATAATACACAGTGATCTCACAGTCTAGGGATAATACACACAGTGATGTCACAGTACAGGGATAATACACAGTGATGTCACAGTACAGGGATAATATACACAGTGATGTCACAGTACACGGATAATACACAGTGATGTCACAGTACAGGGATAATACACACAGTGATGTCACAGTACAGGGATGATACACAGCGATGTCACAGTACAGAGATAATACACAAAGTGATGTCACAGTAGAGGGATAATACACACAGTGATGTCACAGTAGAGGGATAATACACAGTGATGTCACAGTACAGGGATAATACACAGTGATGTCACAGTACAGGGATAATACACAGTGATGTCACAGTACAGGGATAATACACAGTGATGTCACAGTACAGGGATAATACACAGTGATGTCACAGTACAGGGATAATACACAGTGATGTCACAGTACAGGGATAATATACAGTGATGTCACAGTACAGGGATAATACACAGTGATGTCACAGTACAGGGATAATACACACAGTGATGTCACAGAACAGGGATAATACACAGTGATGTCACAGTACAGGGATAATACACAGTGATGTCACAGTACAGGGATAATACACAGTGATGTCACAGTACAGGGATAATACACAGTGATGTCACAGTACAGGGATAATACACAGTGATGTCACAGTACAGGGATAATACACACAGTGATGTCACAGTACAGGGATAATACACAGTGATGTCACAGTACAGGGATAATACACAGTGAGGTCACAGTACAGGGATAGTACACAGTGATGTCGCATTACAGGGATAATACACAGTGATGTCACAGTACAGGAATAATACACAGTGATGTCATAGTACAGGGATAATACACAATGATGTCACAATACAGGGATAATACACACAGTGATGTCACAATACAGGGATAATACACACAGTGATGTCACAGCAAAGGGATAATACACAGTGATGTCACAGTACAGGGATAATACACACAGTGATCTCACAGTTTAGGGATAATACACAGTGATGTCACAGTACAGGGATAATACACAGTGATGTCACAGTACAGGGATAATACACAGTGATGTCACAGTACAGGGATAATACACAGTGATGTCACAGTACAGGGATAATACACACAGTGATGTCACAGTAAAGGGATAATACACAGTGATGTCACAGTACAGGGATAATACACAGTGATGTCACAGTAAAGGGATAATACACAGTGATGTCACAGAACAGGGATAATACACAGTGATGTCACAGTACAGGGATAATACACAGTGATGTCACAGTACAGGGATAATACACACAGTGATGTCACAGTGCAGGGATAATACACAGTGATGTCACAGTACAGGGATTATACACAGTGATGTCACAGTACAGGGATAATACACAGTGATGTCACAGTTCAGGAATAATACACAGTGATGTCACAGTACAGGGATAATACATAGTGATGTCACAGTACAGGGATAATACACACAGTGATGTCACAGTAAAGGGATAATACACAGCGATGTCACAGTACAGGGATAATACACAGTGATGTCACTGTAAAGGGATAATACACAGTGATGTCACAGAACAGGGATAATACACAGTGATGTCACAGTACAGGGATAATACACACAGTGATGTCACAGTACAGGGATAATACACACAGTGATGTCACAGTTCAGGGATAATACACAGTGATCTCACAGTCTAGGGATAATACACACAGTGATGTCACAGTACAGGGATAATACACAGTGATGTCACAGTACAGGGATAATACACACAGTGATGTCACAGTACACGGATAATACACAGTGATGTCACAGTACAGGGATAATACACACAGTGATGTCACAGTACAGGGATAATACACAGTGATGTCACAGTACAGAGATAATACACAAAGTGATGTCACAGTAGAGGGATAATACACACAGTGATGTCACAGTAGAGGGATAATACACAGTGATGTCACAGTACAGGGATAATACACAGTGATGTCACAGTACAGGGATAATACACAGTGATGTCACAGTACAGGGATAATACACAGTGATGTCACAGTACAGGGATAATACACAGTGATGTCACAGTACAGGGATAATACACACAGTGATGTCACAGTGCAGGGATAATACACACAGTGATGTCACAGTACAGGGATAATACACAGTGATGTCACAGTAGAGGAATAATACACACAGTGATGTCACAGTACAGGGATAATACACACAGTGATGTCACAGTACAGGGATAATACACAGTGATGTCACAGTACAGGGATAATACACAGTGATGTCACAGTACAGGGATAATACACACAGTGATGTCACAGTACAGGGATAATACACAGTGATGTCACAGTACAGGGATAATACACACAGTGATGTCACAGTGCAGGGATAATACACACAGTGATGTCACAGTACAGGGATAATACACAGTGATGTCACAGTAGAGGAATAATACACACAGTGATGTCACAGTACAGGGATAATACACACAGTGATGTCACAGTACAGGGATAATACACAGTGATGTCACAGTACAGGGATAATACACAGTGATGTCACAGTACAGGGATAATACACAGTGATGTCACAGTACAGGGATAATACACACAGTGATGTCACAGTAAAGGGATAATACACAGTGATGTCACAGTACAGGGATAATACACAGTGATGTCACAGTAAAGGGATAATACACAGTGATGTCACAGAACAGGGATAATACACAGTGATGTCACAGTAGAGGGATAATACACACAGTGATGTCACAGTACAGGGGTAAGACACACAGTGATGTCACAGTACAGGGACAATACACAGTGATGTCACAGTACAGGGATAATACACACAGTGATGTCACAGTACAGGGATAATACACAGTGATGTCACAGTACAGGGATAATACACACAGGGATGTCACAGTACAGGGATAATACACAGTGATGTCACAGTACAGGGATAATACACACAGGGATGTCACAGTACAAGGATAATACACAGTGATGTCACAGTACAGGGATAATACACAGTGATGTCACAGTACAGGGATAATACACACAGGGATGTCACAGTACAGGGATAATACACAGTGATGTCACAGTACAGGGATAATACACACAGGGATGTCACAGTACAAGGATAATACACACAGTGATGTCACAGTACAGGGATAATACACAGTGATGTCACAGTACAGGGATAATACACACAGTGATTTCACAGTACAGGGATAATACACACATTTTGCACAAAAGGTGGTAAAATGCAATAATATGCCGGTCAATAGGGCATCCAAGAGCAAGTGCTGAGAAAGGGCCGGGGGTCAAGCCCCCTTAGCTGCCTATGTGTGCACGTCCCTGATCCCATGTGTGCTTTAATGAGTGGGGTGGCAAATGTTTGGGAAGGAGAAAAGTAACCTCACGCTTACAAACAATGGATCCTGGGACTTGTAGTTGGAGAGAGGGAATTTCAAGAGGAAATAGCCATTTTGCAAAAAAAAAAAAAAGCATGGTGAGCGTCAAGAAAAGCACAGATCCTTTCTGAGCATGTCCATCACTGTCTGACAGATACGTACTAAAGGGGTACTCCGGTGGAAAACTTTTTGTAAATTACTTCTATTAAAAAAAAATCGTAATCCTTCCAGTACTTATTTTTGCTGCTGAATACTGCAGAGAAAATTATTTTCTTTTTGGAACACAGAGCTCTCTGCTGACATCATGAGCACAGTGCTCTCTGCTGACATCACGAGCACAGTGCTCTCTGCTGACACCTCTGTCCATTTTAGGAACTGTCCAGAGCAGCCTATGTTTTCTATGGGGATTTTCTCCTACTCTGGACAGTTCCTAAAATGAACAGAGATGTCAGAAGAGAGCACTGTGCCCATGATGTCAGCAGAGAGCTCTGTGTTGCAAAAAATAAAAAATAAAAATTCCTCTGTAGTATTCAGCAGCTAATAAGTACTGGAAGGATTAAGATTTTTTTTTTTATATAGAAGTCATTTACAAATCTGTTTAACTTTCTGGCACCAGTTGAATAAATAAAAAATAAAAAAAGATTTCCACCGGAGTACCCCTTTAATTTACCAAAATACTCAAAAAAATAATAATTTTAGAATAAATAAATATATAATTATTTAAAATAAATAAATAAATAAATAAAAAAATTAAACTAAAAGCCTCTTGCTACATGATGACTTGTGCCCCATGATACAATATTGTCAACCGCCTACATGAAACGCAATCCTGAGCCTGGACTAAACGCGACTAAAACAGAGATCACATTTTGCCTAAATGAAGATATAAATCACCGATACAGTCACCGATACAGTGTTCTACTATAGGCTTCCTATGACTTATTTCTAGTTATGTTGCGGTTGTTATTATGCCGCCACCTGGACTCCATTATTCCTTCGCATTTCAGGACCTGACAAATCAATCCCTTCCCAGGGCGCCATTGTTTTACGCTCTCGGCTCCCGTCGCAGCCCGTTGTCCATCAAAGAAGTATCGTACGATGCGCCTAAAAACTCTACGGAGGCTGAAGAACATCACGCGGCGCAGAATTACTGATCTACATTCGGGGTGTAGGGTGATTTACGGCCTCACTTCCTAAAAAGCTCGGAGCGGCTGAGATTTTTCACGTCCTGGTTGAATTCGAGTCCATAAATTATTGTCATTATATGGTCCTGCACATACAGGGAGAGGACGTCCGGGCCATGAAGACACAATCGCTCCCCGGTGGACGGGTTCTGTGCAGACATGAAAACCAGTTTGCATCACTTACTGCCCAAATATAATCTACGGCTCCTCGCGAACGCCTTTAGCCCAATGACGGGTGTATATATCTCCCCCCCCCCCCCTTTTGAATGGAGATAAATTATTATCTCCTTTTGGTCAGTGTGTTTTTTGCTTTTTTTGCTACATTTCATCTTGAGAAGAAGCGCCATATATTTCACACGGTGCCGTGACTGAGGACGGCGACAATTAATGTGTAAAGTGTTGGGCGCGAATATTCGCATTTCAAATTTTTATCGCCAATATCGCAAATTTGCGAATTCAGGAATATTGCGAATGTATTTGCAAAATATTCAAAATTACGAATATTCGCTTTTTTCCCCGCATATCCGCATATTCCTTCTTTTAACTTGTGGGCCAATTAGAATGATGCAAATACACTTGTGTTACGCCAAGCACTCCGGGTCCCCGCTCCTCCCCGGAGCACTCGCAGCGTTTTCATGTTCGCAGCGCCCCGGTCAGACCCGCTGACCGGGAGCGCTGCGATAATGTCCCTAGCAGGGATGCAATCCGCGATGCGGGACGCGCCCGCTCGCGGTTCGCATCCCAGCCCGCTTACCAGACTCGTTCCCCGTCTGTACTGTCCCGGCGCGCGCTGCCCCGCTACCTAGGACGCGCGCATGCCGGCTC
This sequence comes from Hyla sarda, assembly GCF_029499605.1. Taxonomy (NCBI): domain Eukaryota; kingdom Metazoa; phylum Chordata; class Amphibia; order Anura; family Hylidae; genus Hyla; species Hyla sarda. The sequence goes on from NC_079194.1 coordinate 10,643,116, forward strand.
TCTGCGATTTAAAGGGCCAGTGCGCCGCTGATTGGCGCCTGGTTCTAATTAGTGAATTCACCTGTGCACTTCCCTATATAACCTCACTTCCCCTTCCCTTCCTTGCCGGATCTTGTTGCCATTGTGCCAGTGAAAGCGTTTCCTTGTGTGTTCCTAGCCTGTGTTCCAGACCTCCTGCCGTTGCCCCTGACTACGATCCTTGCTGCCTGCCCTGACCTTCTGCTACGTCCGACCTTGCTCTTGCCTAATCCCTTATACCGCGCCTATCTCAGCAGTCAGAGAGGTTGAGCCGTTACCGGTGGATACGACCTGGTTGCTACCGCCGCTGCAAGACCATCCCGCTTTGCGGCGGGCTCTGGTGAATACCAGTAGCAACTTAGAACCGGTCCACCAGTACGGTCCACGCCAATCCCTCTCTGACACAGAGGATCCACCTTCAGCCTGCCGAATCCTGACAGTAGATCCGGCCATGGATCCCGCTGAGGTCCCGCTGCCAGTTGTCGCTGACCTTACCACGGTGGTCGCCCAGCAGTCGCAACAGATAGCGCAACAAGGCCATCAGCTGTCTCAACTGACTGTTATGCTACAACAGCTTCTACCACAGCTACAGCAACCATCTCCTCTGCCAGCTCCTGCACCTCCTCCGCAGTGAGTGGCCGCTTCCAGCCTCCGCTTATCTTTGCCGGACAAATTCGATGGGGACTCTAAACTTTGCCGTGGTTTTCTCTCGCAATGTTCCCTGCATTTGGAGATGATGTCGGACCAATTTCCAACTGAACGGTCGAAGGTGGCTTTCGTGGTTAGTCTCCTGTCTGGGAAGGCCCTGTCATGGGCCACACCGCTCTGGGACCGCAATGATCCTGTCACTGCCACTGTACAGTCCTTCTTCGCTGAGGTTCATAGTGTCTTCGAGGAACCAGCCCGAGCTTCTTCTGCCGAGACTGCCTTGCTGAACCTGGTCCAGGGTAATTCTTCTGCAGGCGAATACGCCATCCAATTTCGTACCCTCACCTCTGAATTATCTTGGAATAACGAGGCCCTCTGCGCGACCTTCAAAAAAGGCCTATCCAGTAACATCAAAGATGTGCTGGCCGCAGGAGAAATCCCTGCCAACCTGCATGAACTTATTCATTTGGCCACCCGCATTGACATGCGCTTTTCCGAAAGACACCACCAGCTCCACCAGGATATGGACTTTGTTCGCACTAGGCGGTTTCTCTCCCCGGTTCCTCTCTTCTCTGGTTCGCTGCAATCTGTTCCTGTGCCTTCTGCCATGGAGGCTATGCAAGTAGACCGGTCTCGCCTGACACCACAAGAGAGGACACGCCGCCGCAATGAGAACCTATGCCTGTACTGTGCCAGTACCGAACACTTCCTGAAGGATTGTCCTATCCGTCCTCCACGTCAGGAAAGACGCACTCCGATTCCGCACAAAGGTGAGACAGCTCTAGGTGTGAACTCTGCTTCTCCACATCTTACTGTGCGGATTTCTCCTTCTAACTCCTCCTTCTCAGCTGTGGCCTTCTTGGATTCTGGATCTGCAGGAAATTTTATTTTGGCCTCTTTCGTTAACAGGTTCAACATCCCAGTGACCAGTCTCGCCAGACCTCTCTACATCGCTTCAGTTAATGGAGAAAGATTGGACTGTACTGTGCGTTACCGCACAGAACGCCTGTTAATGTGCATTGGACCTCATCATGAAAAAATTAAATTTCTGGTCCTCTCTAACTGCACTTTTGAAATTCTTCTCGGACTGCCTTGGCTCCAACGCCATTCTCCTACCCTTGACTGGACCACCGGGGAGATCGAGAACTGGGGTGCTTCTTGCCACAAAAAATGCCTCACGTCTGCTCCCAGTCCCGCCAGTCAAACCCCTGTGGCTCCTCCTATACCAGGTCTCCCCAAGGCCTATTTGGACTATGCCGATGTTTTTTGCAAAAAACAAGCAGAGACTTTGCCTCCTCACAGGCCTTATGACTGCCCTATTGATCTCCTTCCTGGTACTACTCCACCCCGGGGCAGGATCTATCCTCTGTCAGCTCCTGAGACACAAACCATGTCGGATTACATCCAAGAAAATTTGAAGAGGGGATTCATCTGCAAGTCTTCCTCCCCTGCCGGAGCGGGGTTCTTCTTTGTCTCCAAAAAAGACGGTTCCTTACGGCCATGCATCGATTACCGTGGTCTTAATAAGATCACTATAAAAAAACGATATCCCCTGCCTCTTATCTCGGAACTCTTTGACCGCCTACGTGGCGCTAACATCTTCACCAAATTGGATTTAAGAGGTGCATATAATCTCATTCGCATCAGGGAAGGGGATGAGTGGAAGACCGCATTTAATACCAGAGACGGACACTTTGAATATTTGGTTATGCCCTTTGGGCTCTGCAACGCCCCTGCTGTCTTCCAGGACTTTGTGAATGAAATTTTTCGAGATCTGTTATATACCTGTGTTGTGGTTTACTTGGATGACATTTTGATTTTCTCTTCTAACCTCGAAGAACACCGCCGTCATGTCCGTCTTGTGCTCCAGAGACTCCGTGACAATCAATTATATGCCAAGATGGAGAAATGTCTCTTTGAATGCCAATCTCTTCCCTTCCTAGGATATTTAGTCTCTTGCCAGGGACTTCAAATGGACCCAGACAAACTGTCAGCTGTGTTAGATTGGCCACGCCCCTCCGGACTCCGAGCTATCCAACGCTTCTTGGGGTTTGCCAATTACTACCGACAATTTATTCCACATTTTTCAACCATTGTGGCTCCAATTGTGGCCCTAATCAAGAAAAACGCCAACCCTAAGTCCTGGCCTCCCCAAGCGGACGAGGCATTCAACCGTCTCAAAACTGCCTTTTCTTCTGCTCCTGTACTCTCCAGACCTGATCCATCTAAACCCTTCTTACTGGAGGTAGACGCCTCCTCGGTGGGAGCCGGAGCTGTACTCCTACAAAAAAACTCTTCTGGACATAACATTACTTGTGGTTTCTTTTCTAAGACCTTCTCTCCGGCGGAGAAAAATTACTCCATTGGTGATCGAGAACTGCTGGCCATAAAACTAGCCCTCGAGGAATGGAGGCACCTGCTGGAGGGTTCCAAATACCCAATTATCATCTACACAGATCACAAGAATCTCTCCTATCTTCAGTCTGCCCAACGGCTGAACCCACGCCAGGCTAGGTGGTCGTTGTTTTTTGCCCGTTTTAACTTTGAAATTCATTTTCGACCTGCTGAAAAAAACATCAGGGCTGACGCCCTCTCTCGTTCCTCTGATACCTCCGAAACGGAAGCCCCCCTGCAACACATTGTTCCTCCTGAGTGTCTAATCTCCTCTTCTCCAGCTTCCATCAGACAAACACCTCCTGGAAAGACTTTCGTCCCTCCACGCCAGCGCCTCAAGATCCTCAGGTGGGGACACTCCTCGCACCTCGCCAGCCATGCTGGTGTCAAGAAGTCCATCCAACTCATCTCTCGATTTTATTGGTGGCCTACCCTGGAAGCAGATGTTGCTGATTTTGTTCGGGCCTGTACTGTTTGTGCCCGGGACAAGACTCCTGGCCAGAAGCCTGCCGGTCTCCTTCATCCTCTGCCTGTTCCTGAGCTACCATGGTCTCAGATTGCCATGAATTTTATAATGGACCTGCCTTTATCCCATGGCAACACAGTCATTTGGGTGGTCGTTGATCGTTTCTCCAAGATGGCACATTTTATTCCACTTTCAGGCCTTCCTTCTGCGCCACAGTTGGCGAAACAATTTTTTGTGTACATTTTTCGCCTTCACGGGCTTCCCACGCATATCGTCTCGGATAGAGGCGTTCAATTTGTGTCGAAATTCTGGAGGGCCCTCTGTAATCAACTAAAAATCAAATTAAATTTCTCGTCTTCCTATCATCCCCAATCCAATGGGCAAGTAGAGAGAATTAACCAGGTTCTTGGTAACTATTTGCGACATTTTGTTTCCTCCCGCCAGGATGATTGGGCCGACCTTCTACCCTGGGCCGAATTCTCGTACAATTTCAAAGACTATGAATCCTCCGCTAAATCCCCATTCTTTGTGGTGTACGACCGTCACCCTCTTCCCCCCCTCCCCACTCCCACGCCTTCTGGTTTGCCCGCTGTTGACGAAGTTACCCGGGACTTCTCCACCATCTGGAAGGAGACTCAAAAATCCCTCCTACAGGCCTCATCCCGGATGAAGAAGCATGCCGACAAAAAGAGAAGAACTACTCCTGTCTTTGCTCCTGGAGACAAAGTGTGGCTCTCCGCCAAGTATATACGCTTCCGTGTCCCCAGTTATAAACTGGGACCACGTTATCTTGGACCCTTTAAAATCAAGTGCCAAATCAATCCTGTCTCCTACAAACTCTTTCTTCCCCCTTCTCTCCGTATTCCTAACGCTTTTCATGTTTCTCTCCTTAAACCGCTTATCCTTAACTGCTTCTCTCCCAAGGTTGTCGCTCCTACTCCTGTCTTCGAGTCCTCAGATGTCTTCTCAGTTAAAGAAATTCTCGCGTCTAAGACGGTCAGAGGTAAAAAAAAAATTCTCGTAGATTAGGAGAATTGCGGTCCTGAGGAGAGGTCGTGGGAACCCAAGGATAACATCCTCGACAAGGACCTCATGCACAAATTTTCAGGTTCCAAAAAGGGGGGGAAAACCCAAGGGGGGGGGGGTACTGTTACGCCGAGCGCCCCGGGTCCCCGCTCCTCCCCGGAGCGCTCACAGCGTTTTCCTGTTCGCAGCGCCCCGGTCAGACCCGCTGACCGGGAGCGCTGCGATAATGTCCCTAGCAGGGATGCGATCCGCGATGCGGGACGCGCCCGCTCGCGGTTCGCATCCCAGCCCGCTTACCAGACTCGTTCCCCGCCTGTACTGTCCCGGCGTGCGTGGCCCCGCTCCCTAGGGCGCACGCGCGCCGGCTCTCTGCGATTTAAAGGGCCAGTGCGCCGCTGATTGGCGCCTGGTTCTAATTAGTGAATTCACCTGTGCACTTCCCTATAAAACCTCACTTCCCCTTCCCTTCCTTGCCGGATATTGTTACCATTGTGCCAGTGAAAGCGTTCTTTGTATGTCCCAAGCCAGTGTTCCAGACCTCCTGCCGTTGCCCCTGACTACGATCCTTGCTGCCTGCCCTGACCTTCTGCTACGTCCGACCTTGCTCTTGCCTAATCCCTTGTACAGCACCTATCTCAGCAGTCAGAGAGGTTGAGCCGTTACCGGTGGATACGACCTGGTTGCTACTGCCACTGCAAGACCATCCCGCTTTGCGGCGGGCTCTGGTGAATACCAGTAGCAACTTAGAACCGGTCCACCGGTACGGTCCACCCCAATCCCTCTCTGACACAGAGGATCCACCTCCAGCCTGCCGAATCCTGACAACTTGTCAGAGTAAAGTTGCCCACTCCCTCACTGTTTTCTTCCTTGAATATGCGACTATGCAAATATAACGAATACGCGAAATTCAGGAATACAGGATGAACATTCGTCTACATATTCGCGAAATATCGCAAATTCGAATATGGCCAATGCCGCTCATCACTAATCGTGTATATAGTGGAGCCGTCATTTTGCTTTAGTCCAGCGGTCTCAAACTGTGGCCCTCCAGATGTCGCAAAACTTCAACTCCCAGCATGCCCGGACAGCCGTTGGCTGTCCGGGCACGCTGGGAATTGAAGTTTTGCGACCCCTGTATTGACCCTGTGGCCCCCCGCAACCTCCTGTATGGAGCTCCAGCTCTCCCACAGGGGGGCGTGTCGCGACCCCCCCCCCCCCTTCATATATCTCTATGGGAGAACCGAAGATAGCCAAACGGCTATCCAATAGAGATATATGGAGGAGGCGTGGTTGCCCCCGCTTCGGGCTGGGGTCGTGATGCGCCACTCTGTGGGAGAGCCAGGACTCCATACAGACGATTGCGGGGGACCACAGCGCTCGGACCCCCCGCAATCTAAAACTTACCTGCTATCCTGCGGATAGGGGATACGTTTTTCTGTTCTGATCGGGCATAGGACTTCTTTAAGAGAGTAGAGTAATGGTGTCTAGGGTGTTGCGGTAATAGTGTAGGGTCTGGTGGTATTAACCCGCAAATGTCGTGACGCCAGGGTGAGGTTTCCTCAATAGTAATGTTCCTACCGCCAACCGTACCACAAACGCCAGGGAGAATTAACAGAATGTCCACAGCAGATTTTAAGTAAACTGCAGATTTTATGCATCGGTATTGAACATAACAGTCTTTTCAAGAGTGAACCGGGATACAGGTTCCTCACAGGTTTGCTGGGACTTGGAAGCAATGAGCTTTTGATGCTAGCCATCGTGCTACTATTTTACAATATTTGAGCTGGTAGTAGTCACACAGGATTCAGTAGTTTGAGCTTTGAGTAACTCACGTTTAGTGGCTGCAGGTTCTTAGGCTTTGGGCCTAGATTAATTGAATTGATGATGATGAAATGCTTGTGCTGAGACGTGCTTGCTTTGTAGTGCAGGAACAAGAGAGAGAATTTAATGGCTACAGCCCTTTTTATAATAAGGGGCTGGACTAAGCTCATTGGTCAGCAAAACTGTAAGTTATGAACCCAGTGAACTCTGGGTACATCACATGACCTTCAAAGGTCCTTAAGCATTTTATACATTACAACTGTTTATCATGTGACCACTAAGGTCCTATACATATATTTCCTATACATTAAATTAATATATAGACACTTTACTTGAGACGACTAGGGGTCAGCCCTACAGGAGAGCCCTATAGACATGGAGGGACTCTATCTGAGGGGACTTTAGACAAGGGACAGGACCAGGTCCTGTACCGGGACACCACACCTTCTATCTGTGTTAGTGCAAGAGAGAGGAGAGGAGGAGGGGCAGGACATGCAGGGTACAGGAAGTGGAAAGCGCTGCCCCCCCTCCTCTTGTGTAGGCTGGACTGCGGTGTTTAGGGACATGCTGAAGGGGACGAGGAGGAATAGAATGGATCAGGGCAAGCTGATGGGTGGAAGGCACAGGGTAGATGATGGACATACTGGGGAAGCAGAGGTGAGTGGATTTAGCATGTTAGGGTCCCATCTGACAAGTGGCCACCTCCGCATGGTGGATGGGGGACACGTTTTGATCAAAAAGTGCGCTAAGAGCCTCCATTTTTTGACCAAGAGTGCTGCTGCAACCTTCTTTTTTTGTATACTGGGGGAGCACTGGAGGGGGGACATGCTAAGGGGCAGACACGGGTAGGATGAGGGACATATTGGGGGAGTACTGGGTAGATGGAAACCTTCTGAGAAAGGGACACTGGATGGGGACATGCTAAAGAAGGGAGGTGCTGGATGGATGAGGGACATGTTGAGTGGAAGACAGGGTGCAGTGAATGTAGGACATACTGAGGGGGGCACTGGATGAATGGGGGATATGGTAAGATTGGAGGTGCTGGATAGATAGGGGACATGCTAAGGGGAACACAGGATGAATTAGGGACACTGACTGGATGGGGATGTGTTTGGGGATATACTGAAGGGGAAGGCTCTAAATAGATAATGGCATGCTGAAGGGTGCAGGCAGTGGGTTGATGGGGGTCATAGTGAGGGGAGACACTGGATAAATGGGAGGACATGCTAAGGGGTGAGGTGCTTGATAGATTTAGACATGCTGAGGGGGGACACTGGATGGATGGGGACTTGCTTAGTAAGGGAGATGCTGGATGGATGGGGACTTACTTAGTAAGGGAGATACTGGATGGATGGGGACTTGCTTAGTAAGGGAGATGCTGGATGGATGGGGACATGTTCATGAGGAGCACTGGGTGGATAAAAATGCAACAATGAATGAACTGGGGACACTAGTTGACTAGAGGACATTCTGAGGGCAGGCATTAGATGGATGCGGGGCATGCTCAGGGACAGAGGCACTGAATGGATGGGGACATGCTGGGGTAGGTACTGGATAGATGTGGGGCATACTGAGAGGGGGGAACTGGATGGATGGGGGACATGGTAAGCGGGAGATGCTGGAAAGATGGCAAAATGTTGAGGGTGGATACTGGGTGGATGGGAACATGCATAGAGGGAGGATACAGCGTGCATGGGGGGGGCATGCTGAAGGAAGACACTGGATATATGGGGATGTGCTAAGGGACTTCACTGGATGGAATGGGGGCATTCTGAGGGGAGAGGCACTGGATGGGCGGGGGACATGCTCAGGCCTCACCTGGTGGATGAGGACATGCTGGGGGGAACACTGTATGGAGTGGGGACACGCTGAAAGGGGGCACATTGGGAGGACATTGGATGGATGGGGACATGCTGTTGGTGGGGGACACATTGACCCCTTGCACCAGGGCCCACAAGATACTTAGGCTATGGGGTAGTGGTAGCAGCAGTATAGTATAGAACATGATGGACAAGGCAGGAGATATGCAGCTAGTAATAGTAGTAAGAGTGGGAGTAGTAGTATTATTATTAGTAGTAGCAAGAGTAGGAGGAGTAGTATTATTATTAGTAGTAGTAGGAGTAGGAGTAGGTGTAGTATTATTATTATTATTGCCAGTAGTAGTAGTAGTAGTAGTAGTAGTAGTAGTAGGAGTAGGTGTAGTATTATTATTATTAGTAATAGTAGTAGTAGTAGTAGAAGTATTATTAATAGTAGTAGGAGTAGGTGTAGTATTATTATTATTAGTAGTAGTAGTAGTAGTAGGAATATTATTAATAGTAGTAGTAGTAGAAGTATTATTATTAGTAGTAGTAGTAGTAGTAGGAGTAGGTGTAGTATTATTATTAGTAGTAGTAGTAGTAGGAGTATTTTTATTATTATTATTAGTAGTAGGAGTATTATTATTATTAGTAGTAGTAGTAGTAGGAGTAGGTGTAGTATTATTATTATTATTAGTAGTAGTAGTAGTAGTAGGAGTAGGTGTAGTATTATTATTATTATTAGTAGTAGTAGGAGTAGGTGTAGTATTATTAGTATTATTATTATTAGTAGTAGTAGTAGTAGGAGTAGGTGTAGTATTATTAGTATTATTATTATTAGTAGTAGTAGTAGTAGGAGTAGGCGTAGTATTATTATTAGTAGGAGTAGGAGTAGTAGGAGTATTTTTATTATTATTAGTAGTAGTAGTAGGAGGAGTATTATTATTAGTAGTAGTAGGTGTAGTATTATTATTAGTAGTAGTAGTATATGGACTCCTGAGTCTGAATATAAAACTGTTAACAATCATTTTCATTCCTGAATGTACAATAAAAGATTCATGTCCAATGTTAATATTGAATTAATTCTCCTACAGAACATCAATCCATAATTGATGCATTAATAATAGTAATGGCGACTGGTGAAGAGTTGGGTTTGCTCCCCCGTTGGATGACTTACAGTTGCCGCACTTCTTCTATAGGAGATATGATCTAGTTGTACGCAGGGTTTACTTAGCAGATGGTTGGGCACCTCTGGGCAGATAATCCTGGCAATGTATAATTCACAGCTTTATTCGCACTCCCTCCCCTGACGACCACATATCAGGCCCAGTAGTAGACATTCCTTTTAACTCTCCTCTGTTATCACTATAAAACATATATTTGCACATTTGATGTTACTCATTGAGTCACTTTACATATGTAATAGTAGAGGATACAACACATTCATCTTATGGACGTATCTTTAAAATTTAAGGATGTCAGTGACTATAAAAAGGACATTTCTAGCCTAATGCAGAGCATGGCGGACACATGTGATTACCTTACAGAGCTATGGAAAGAAATGGGATAGTTTGCTAGAGAAATTAAGCTTAATCAACTTGTGCTTAAAAGTTTTACAGATTTGTAAATTACTTCTATATAAAAATCTTAATCCTTCCAGTACTTATCAGCTGCTGTATGTTCCACGGGAAGTTGTGTAGTTATTTCCTATCTGACCACAGTGCTCTCTGCTGCCACCTCTGTCCATGTCAGGAACTGCCCAGAGTAGGAGCAAATCCCCATAGCAAACCTATCACAGACAGAACACTGGTATAAGCCGGAAGAATTTATTTGGGAGGTGTCCAATGCGCCTATGCTCACTGTCATTGTATCACCTAGATTTATTTCCCCTGATTGCAGCCAAATACTAAAACATGTTCTGTTTTTCGAATCCGTTTCTGTTTTCTGATTGTAATTTTTTTAATTATATTTTTAATTCATTATTGTGGGGGCAACCATTATGCTTGAGATGTTTTTAAGAGCTGTTTTGCAGCAAGCCTAATGGACATGGACACAATGAATATCTCCAGATGCTATTCTTTGTATGGGGCAGACTTTTGAACATGCTCTGTTACCTTTGTAGAGGTGATTCTACAGGGAGGGGGAGGCTGAGCTCTTACTGTCTTCTATAACTATAAGAGGGGAAGACTGAGATCCTATTGTCTTCTCTATCTACAGGGAAGGGGAAGGTTGAGCTCCTATTGTTTTCTCTACAGGAAGGGGGGCTGAGCTCACATTGTCTTCTCTATCAAAAAGCAGTGAGGCTGAGCTCCTATTGTCTTCTTTATCTACAGGGAGAGGGAGACTGAGCTCCTATCATCTTATCTATTTACAGGGAGGGGGTGGCTGAGCCTTCTTGTCTTTTCTATCTACAGGAAGGGGAGGCTGAGCTCCTACTGTCTTATCTATCTCCTATTGTTTTCTCTATCTACAGGGAGGGGGAGGCTAAGCTCCTTTTTTAATCTATATTTACTGGACGGGGAGGCTGAGCTCCTATTTTCTATTCAAACTATAGGAAGGGGGAGGCTAAGCTCCTATTGTTTTCTCTATCTACTGGTGTCACCTTTCACTGTAATGCTGTACAGATCACTTTCCAGCAGCCTTATGCTTAGGCCAAGTGCCAGACTGAGAATTGATGGTTAATAGGTCTTAGTAGACCTAATGTATTCACTTACATGTGAGAAGAGATTTAGTAGGACTCGTAATTTAACCTGCTCTGAGGCAGGCTCACGGTTATCAGCTGCCAGGACCCGTGTCTAATGGCAGATATCACCGATCACGGTGATGCCCGGCATTATCCCCTTAGACGCGGCGATCAAAGTGGATCGCTACATCTAAAAATTTTTTAAAAAGCATTCCCGGTAGTTCAATCGGGCTGATCGAGACCACCGCGGTCCCAATAGGTTCAGTAGTAGTTATAATTTTTTTAAAGTAGTAAAATAAGATAAAACCTATATAAATTGGGGATCATTGTAACCGTATGGACCTACAGAATAAAGATAATGTGTAATTTTTACTGAAAAGTGCACTGCGTAGAATCGGAAGGCGCTAAATAATTTTGCCCACAAATAATTTTTGGGGGGTTTTGCTATAGATTTTGTGGTGAAATGACTGATGTCAATACAAAGTAAAATTGGTAGCACATAAAACAAGCCATCATATGGGTCTGTATGTGGAAAACTGAAAAACCCTGAGCCCTTAAAGGGTTAATGACTGACATCTGCTCTTTCTAAGGAGTCCAGTGGGCGGTCCTACTAAGTGACTGAACATGCATACAGAGGTGTCAATCACTAAATGTAACCACCCACTGGACTCTTCAGCACAGAAAGATCAGATTTTGAATGAATAAATTATAAAGTTTTACTGAATCTTACAGGAAATTTTCATTTTTGCGCATTCGTTTTTTTCCTTCTCGCCTTCTTAGGACCATGACTCTTTTATTTTTATATCTTTGTCTTCAGCCATTTTACCATAAAATCTGTGCTGCAACCAAAAATATTATTTATGGTTAAGAATTAAAAAGAAAATCCCAATTTAGCAATTTCTGGAAGGTTTTAATTTTGCACAGTGCACTTAATGGTAAAAATTACGTTTTCTTTCTATTATGGGGGTCAATACGATTTATACAATCCCCTGGGGTTACACACGTTACTATTATTGTACTGCTTTCAAAGAAAGAGTCTTTTCCGTATACGGGACTGTATGAGGATCAATTTTTGCGCCGTGATCTGTAGTTTTTATTGGTACCACTTTTGCGTATATGTGACTTTTTGATCACTTTTTATTCCTTTTTTTCTGGGATGTGATGTGACCGAAAACCAGCAATTTTGGATTTTGCTATTTTAAATGGTTCGCCATGCAGGCTTATTAACATTATATTTTAATAGTACGGAAATTTCCACATGTGGTGATACCAGATACATTGATTTATTGATTTATTTGTTTATTTATTTATCTATTTATTTATGCTTTTATTTATTTCATTTGTAAAATGAGAAAAGAAGGGAGTTACATTTTTATTGGAAGAGGGGTTTATTCCCTTTTATTAACACTTTTATTTTATTTTTTACATTTTTGAAGTCTTCATGGGGGACTATTCATAGTAATCTTTTGATTGCTAATACTGCTCATACAAATTTATATAGTTTTTCTATTATTGCTCTACTTTAATAAGAATAAGAAGTCAAACTTTATTGAACAAAATTAGTAAGCTTAAAATGTTCCTCTTCTGACCCCTCTAACTTTTTTATTATCCCCATACGGAGATGTTTTAGGGCCCTTTTTTGTGCTGTGATCTGCAGTTTTTTTTATTGGTACAATTATAGTTTTGATGAACTTTTTGATCACTTTTTATAAATAAAAATTCTGATATATGATGTGACCAAAATGTGCATTTTTGACTTTAGGATTTTTGTACACTTACGCTTTTAACCAAGTGAGATCATAAACAATATATTTGAATAAGTCGGACAATTATGTATGTGGCAATACCAATTGACTATGGCATAGTAGAGTATTATACAATGTGATCGGCGATCCACTGATACAGCCTAGCTCAATCCGGCTTGATCAATGAATTGTCGATCGTCGGCAGGAGGCAGGTAAGAGAACCCTCCGCCGCCATCTTAGCTTATCGAACGTAATCTCGGGGGTACGATAAGCTCCCTGAGCTAACTGCCATGTTACAGTTTCACTTTAGATGCTATATCGGCATTGATCTAGCTGTCTAAAGGGTTAATGAAGGTCAGCGATGGGATCTCTGCTGCCCATCATCAGTAGTCAGTATCTGGCTACTGAGAGTAGCCGACACTCACTGCTCTGAAGGGAGCGCTGCTCCTGTGCTTGCCTCAAAGCCACTTAGAGTTCCAGGTCGTAAAGGAGCGCTAAGTCTCAGATGGCAAGCAGCAGTATACAGATAGAGCTGGAGGGGAGGTGTATAGGTACTATATACAGCCATGGCTGTAAATGTTGGCACCCCTGAAATTTTTCAAGAAAATTAAGTATTTCTCACAGAAAAGGATTGCAGTAACACGTTTTGCTATACACATGTTTATTCCCTTTGTGTTTATTGGAACTAAACCCAAAAAGGGAGGAAAAAAAGCAAATTGGACATAATGTCACCAAACTCCAAAAATGGGCTGGACAAAATTATTGGCACCCTTTCAAAATTGTGGAAAAATAAGATTGTTTCAAGCATGTGATGCCCCTTTAAACTCACCTGGGGCAAGTAACAGGTGTGGGCAATATAAAAATCACACCTGAAAGCAGATAAAAAGGAGAGAAGTTCACTTAGTCTTTGCATTGTGTGTCTGTGTGTGACACACTAAGCATGGACAACAAAAAGAGGAGAAGAGAACTGTCTAAGGACTTGAGAACTAAAATTATGGAAAAATATCAACAATCTCAAGGTTACAAGTCCATCTCCAGAGATCTAGATTTGCCTTTGTCCATAGTGCGCAACATTATCAAGAAGTTTACAACCCATGGCACTGTAGATAATCTCCCTGGGTGTGGACGGAAGAGAAAAATAGATGAAAGGTGTCAATGCAGGATAGTCCGGATGGAGGATAAGCAGCCCCAAACAAGTTCCAAAGATATTCAAGCTGTCCTGCAGGCTCAAGGAGCATCAGTGTCAGCGCAAACTATCTGTCAACATTTAAATGAAATGAAGCGCTATGGAGGAGACCCAGGAGGACCCCACTGTGGCAGGAGACCCAGGAGGACCCCACTATGGAGGAGACCCAGGAGGACCCCACTATGGAGGAGACCCAGGAGGACCCCACTATGGAGGAGACCCAGGAGGACCCCACTGTGGCAGGAGACCCAGGAGGACCCCACTATGGAGGAGACCCAGGAGGACCCCACTATGGAGGAGACCCAGGAGGACCCCACTGCTGACACAGTTTGTAAAGGAAGAGTGGTCCAACATTCCGACTGAGAGGTGTAAGAAGCTTATTGATGGTTTTAGGAAGACCCTGATTTCAGTAATTTTTTTCCAAAGTTGTGCAACCAAATATTAAGCTAAGGGTGCCAATAATTTTGTCCAGACTATTTTTGGAGTTTGGTGACATTATTTCCAATTTGCTTTTTTTCCTCCTTTTTTGGTTTAGTTCCAATACACACAAAGGGAATAAACATGTGTATAGCAAAACATGTGTTACTGCAATCCTTTTCTGTGAGAAATACTGCATGTTCTTGTATATATAATGATCCAATTAAATATAACAGCAGCAGTACACAGATAGAGCTGGAGGGGAGATGTATAACTACTTAATATTCTGACCCTTTAGAAAAAGCAGCAGCATACAGATAGAGCTGGAGGGGAGGGATATAACTACTATATATCCAAAACCTATAGAGATGGCAGCAGTATAAAGATAGAGCTGAAGGGAAGGTGTATAACTACTATACTACTAGAAGGACACCAAACAGGTGTCCTGCACTCACCGCTTCAGTTCTGTTCACACGGCTCCCATATCGGGCTGCTCCTCCGGAACCGGGGCTGGCGGAGGCCGGAAGAAGCGCATACCTGTGCGCGAAACCGCCGGCAGTCGCCTCTGAGCGCCCCCCGCGTCCGCCAGCCCCGGTTCCGGAGGAGCAGTCCGAGATGGGAGCCGTGTGAACAGAACTGAAGCGGTGAGTGCAGGACACCTGTTTTGTGTCTTTCTTGGGTATTACATTAATTCGCTGCATATTTGTCCTAGCACCACCGCTTCTGAAGTTTCTGGTTACTACCCGAATATCGCCATTGTCCATCTCGAGGTGCTGCGTTGACAAGGTATCGGTGCCACTTGTGTATTTCTTTTTTGGATATATTTCTACTATACTACTATCCTAATTCCATAGAGACAGCAGCAGTATACAGATAGAGATGGAGGGGAGATATATAACTACTATGTATCCTATTCCCATAGAGACAGCCGCAGCAGTATACTGACTAGTGAGTGTGCATGATGTGGGGGAGGGGGGGGAAATGCTTCTTTTTGTTGAAATAATAATAGATCAGCAGAAGATGTGACATGACTAATGTAATGATATATAATACACATTCAAATGGCAAAGCAAGTCATTTATTGAGTCAATAATAAAATATTTGGCTGACATGTTGTGATGTGTAATGTTCGGTGCGGTGTTGTGTGTTTTCGCTTCGCCAAGCTGTTGGGTTGTGATATTAAACTCATTTGCCAGCTTATTTGTACCATAATTTTCAGCTTTTAGAATTCGCTCCATGTGTTGTGTTTGCAAATTGTTTATAAATATGAATCTAATGCAAGGGAATAAATAGAAATCGTGAATAAATCATGTCAAGATACTTTGTGAGCAGAAGAAGCGCGGTAAGCGAGTACGGCCGAATGCCGAAAAGAACCTGAAGGCAAAATAAAACATCTGGACGGAGTTTAGTCATTTCATTCGCTTTGCCCAAAAAATTTGAAGCCAATTAATGGCATTACCTAGCGGAGCGTCAGGAGAGAAGAGCCCGGACCGGGGAGAGCGACACCAAATACACACGAACATGTTGTATGTTCTGAGGGTTTAATTCATATATTACTGTGTACATACATTACATTACTTATCCTCTACTGATCCTGAGTTATATCCTGTATTATACTCCAGAGGTGCACTCACTATTCTGCTGGTGAGGTCACTGTGTACATACATTACATTACTTATCCTCTACTGATCCTGAGTTATATCCTGTATTATACTCCAGAGCTGTACTCACTATTCTGCTGGTGGGGTCACTGTGTACATACATTACATTACTTATCCTGTACTGATCCTGAGTTATATCCTGTAACTCTTTTTATTATAAAAATACAAAACACATCCAATACAAAACATAAAACAAAAACAAGCTTAACCAGCTATAACAAACATAACAAAAATAAAATTACAAAAACAAACCCTGCCTAACCGGCCAGCCCAAATTTACTAAAATACACTTATTTTTTTCCTTTTGCCCATACCAAAATAACTCACACAAACACACATACAAAAAAAAACATGAACAGAAAAATAGCCCAACTTGGCTTATAAAAAATATATAAACATAAAATTCAGCACGACTTGGCTATAAAAATAAAACAAAAAGGAACATAAAAGTAGCACAACTGGCTATAACTCAAAAATTATCCTCACCCAGGGAAGAGAAGAAAAAAATAAATAAATAAATAAACAAAAAATAAATAAAAAATTAATAAATAAATAAATAACTAAGCACAACTCGCTTAAAAAAAAAAAAAAATACTCAATACAAAATAACGCTCTGCCTCCCAGCCAGAGATCCACCAGTGAAAGATGGGCAAGGAAAAGCAGCGCGGAGATGCGGCCGGAGAGAGGGCCCAAAGAGCCCAGCCCCACGCACCGCCCCCGCATGGCCGCAAGGCCTGCGAAGCACGCCCAGCGCGGCAAGGAGCTGAGGACGGCCAGAGAGGATCTGCGCAAGGCCCAGAATCCGGCGAGCGCTGGACCCAAAAAGAGCAAGCCAGAACCGAAGAGAAGGACAACACCGCCGAAAAATGAGACCGCAAAGCCGGAGGCGAGGGGGGCAGAGACACCGGAGGGGAGCGGCCCCCTCAAGGAGAAACATAAACATACACAAACATACACAAAAATACATATGACACCACTTTACTACTGGCCCGACTGCCACTATACACTATATAATATAAAACAATCTAAATACAAAACACAATATATACAAAACACAATATATACAAAAATCACAGAAAATATACAAAATATAATAAATACACTACAGAAAACACCTACACTAAAACTATCCCCTCACCCACACCACCCCTCCTGTACATGGGTCAGAGTCCATACCGTCCATACAGTTCTCAGTCCTTAACTGACCCATGTCAGGTCCCCAAAACACCACAAAAACACAACCCACAAATATACCCTCCCCACCTAACACTCCTGCCAACCAACTTATATGCAAACTTATACACTCTTAACCACAACCCCCTTTAGGCCCAAGTTTGGTCACCTGTAAGCCCTTCATACCATGTCAACTGAAAACAAAACAAAAAGCTAATGTGCACATGCATCAGCCCACCACCAGGGAGAAGGATGGCAGACCTGATACATAAATCATTTTATACTCTTTCCCTAACTCCCCCTGCAATTCTCTCTAATTCTATCCCTACAATAAATCTGACCCTGCCCTCACCCTATCTCTACCCCTATAACACTGCCCCTAACCAAAATAAAAGGTACTCTACCCAAAAGGTTTAGTACCTAGGGCACATGAAATGAGAAACCTCTCCACAGGAGAGAAGCCCTACTGGTACCAAGACTGCCATACTCCAAAGACCTGATCTTCCCGAGGTCACCGGTGATGTTCCTACAGACCTCCACCTCGGAGAGGATTTTCTGTTGGGTCGACACTAAGCACCGTGCGTTCCACGTGTAGTACCTAACCACTAAACTGACTAAGAATAAAGTGCCCCGATCTCGGCCACCCAGGTTCCTGAATGCCCCATAAGCCCACTCCGGATAGGCAAGGCCGGCAAGTTGACTCCAGCCGATGGAAGCGCCCACCCTTTTGTAGACCCCTATGTTAAAGGGACAATGAAGCAGGAAGTGGTCCATGCTTTCCAGCATCTCCCCGCACTCTTCTCGGGGACATCCCCGGTCATCAGATCTCCTGCACTTCAGATTGTCCCTTACACATAGCTTCCCCTGAAAGCAGCGCCAGGCCAAGTCCCAAAACTTCTGGGGGATCCTTTTCATGTTTAAAAGATACAACCCCACCCTCAGATCCCGACCTGGGCAGTCCCTGAGCGCCAGAGGCTTCTGGAAGTGGGTCAACAGAACCCGTTTGTCAAGGAACTGCCTTGACTGGGTCCTGATCTCCCACACTCCCAGACCCCACCGACGTATCGCCTTCAGAGTCGGGGTATTGTAAGCCGGAAGATATCCATGGGGCGTACGGAGGTCCTTCACTTGCCCTCCTGTCTCCCATTCCTGGAAGAAAGGCCGAAACCATTCCCTGCAGGAGAGTACCCACGGAGGAGCCCTCTCTTTCCAGAGGTTTGCAATGTTGGCTTTCAAGAAGGTGTTCGTTAAGAACACCACAGGGTTTACCATAGATAAACCCCCTAGTCTCCTCGTGCGGTACGTAACCTCCCTCTTGACTAGGTTCAACCTGTTCTCCCATAACAGTTGGAAAAACAGGCTGTAGACCCTAGTGTAGTAAGCCTCTGGCAAGATACATACGCTGCCCAGATAGATAAACAAGGGGAGCAGGTACGATTTGATCAGGTGTACCCTTTCCCTGAGGGTCATAGACCAACCCTTCCACTGGTTCACCTTCTGAGTGGCATCCTGGAGCTTACCATCCCAGTTTTTGGTGGGATAATCATCCTGGCCGAATGTGATGCCCAGAATTTTTGCTGACTCTTGGAGCCCTGGAAGGGTGTCCGGGAGATCAAATGTGGGATCCCCCCCTCCCAGCCAGAGACTTTCACACTTATCCTGGTTGATCTTGGACCCGGATGCCTCCGAGTAGCGGTCCACCTATGACATCACCACATCGACCTCCTCCCGTGAGGAGACGAAAATAGTGACATCATCAGCGTATGCCACCACTCTCTGGGCGACATCCGGCTCCGCCAGAGTCATCCCGACTCCCGCCAACGGCCCACAATCTACCCTCCGGACGAAGGGATCGATTGCGAACACGTATAACAGCGGGCTCAATGGACAACCCTGACGGACTACGGACCCCACCTCAAAAGAGCGGCCAGACCACCCGTTCACCAGAGGGAAACTCTCTGCCCCTGCATATAAGGTGACAAGCCAATTCACAAAAGTACTCGGTAAGCCATATCTCAGGAGGACGGACCAGAGGTACTCGTGGTTCACCCGATCAAATGCTTTGGCCTGATCCAAGGACAGCATGTACCCCTTCCAGAGATCCGCACTACTCCGCTCCACTGCCTCCCTGACACTGAGGACAGCACTTAAGGTGCTTCGGCCTGGAACAGAGCAGTGCTGGGCCCCGGAAAGGTGCAAACTTCACCAAACGATTAAACAGTATCTTAGCCAGAAGCTTCCTGTCCGTATTGAGAAGAGCTATGAGCCTCCAATTCTCAATCCGGCTAGGATCTTTACCCTTTGACAGAAGAATCAGGGATGACCTCCTCATTGACTTTGGTAGAGTGCCCGAGGAGAGACACTCATTGAATACCTCAGTCAAGAGGGGAGCTAAAGACTCCTTAAAGGTCCTGTACCACTGGGATGTTAAGCCATTCGGACCTGGCGATTTCTTGGGGGCGAGCCCCTCGATCGCCAGTCTCACTTCCTCTTCCCTGATTTCTTCTGCCAAAACATCAAGAGAGGGGTCTACCCCTGGCTCAGGAATAGTTTCAGCCAGGAAAGCCGACATCCCGTCTCGATCTAGATCCTTCCTTCCCAAGAGGTGCGAGTAGAAGGATCTGACGACCTCCAGGATCCCTGATCTGGACCGATTCAGAGATCCCGTACTATCAATGAGTCCTGAGACCACTTTACTACTCATTGACATCTTACAGTTCTTGTAAGGGTCGGGCGAGCGGTACCTCCCGTAATCCCTCTCAAAAACCAAAGATGCGTGTCTATCGTACTGACACCTCATCAGCAAGGACTTCACTCTGGAGATATCCTCCCGGCTACCTCCAGTCGAGACAAGGAGCTCGAGTTTCCTCCTCAGACCCTGATACAGGCGGTACCTATTCAGGGACCTGAGGCTCGAGAGCTGGCAGAAGAACCCCGCAACCCGCTTCTTGAATATTTCCCACCACTCTGACTTACTACTACAAAGGTCCAGTAAAAGTACCTGACTCTGATGAAAATTCTCAAAGGACTGTCTTATCTCCGCTTCCTCCAGGAGGGACGAATTCAGCTTCCAATAACCTTTACCCATCCGGGGGGTCTCTGAAACATTCAAGGAAAACAAAATCATACAGTGATCGGAGAATTCCACCTCAACCACGGACACTGCAGAAGAGACGGCTTCCTCCTTTAAATAAAACCTGTCTATCCTAAACCTGCAGCTACCTCGATGATAGGTGAAACCCACATGGCCTGAGGGGCTCCATATGTGGACGTCCTCTAGGCGAGCTTCCCTAACTATATTATTGAGGTCCACGCTATCGTAAGCCAGCGGACCATTGGAACCTCTCCTATCTTGGGACCTCGTGACATTATTGAAGTCCCCTCCAAAAATCACTTGCCGGCTAGTAAAAAGGGCTTAATCCTCATAAAGAGATCTTTGCGGCCCCACTTGGTTTGTGGGGCGTAGATGTTAATGAGCCGGAGCTCTTGCCCCTTCATGAGGACATCTAAGATCAGGCACCTCCCCATTTCTAACTCAATAACCCGTCGGCATTCAACCGGAGCAGTAAAAAGGACCGCCACCCCACTATACGGCTCAGCCGCAAGAGACCAGTGGGAGGGCCCGCGCCTCCACTCTCTTCTGGCTTTAACCAGAGAGGCTAGATCTGACAACCTGGTCTCCTGTAAAAGGAAAATGTCGGCTTCAACACGGCCGAGAAAATCAAAGGCTGCGAATCTAGCCGTATCCGACTTTATACTGGCACAGTTAATGGATGCTAGCGTCATTGGGGTGAGTGCCGCCATCATGGGTGATTGAGTTAGACGGCCTCACCTTTATTTTTTCTTCCCCTTCTTCTTCGCCCCCTCATCCCCAGAAGAAGAAGAAATGGCAGGACCGCTTTTACCTCTTTTTTTGACTCACTCTGGTCCATATGGTCCCCATCTCCGTCCGACCCCGGTCTAGCCCTGTCCTCCGAGGAAGGTGCCTCAACAGGACAGGGCCCAGTTCCCCCCAGAGGCTCTTTCTCCCTGGGCACCTCGCCCTCACCTTCCCCCTCCAAGGAGGGGGAGGAGATGTTATCAAGGACGAGGTACCGTTTTGACAGGTCAACCAGAGGGGGGGGCAGTCAGGCTTCCGTTTTGGACCCGGCCCGCAGTACGAGGGAGAGAGGGCTTGGACCTCTTCTTTCTCCCTTTCCTTTTGCCCTTGTCTTTCTTTTTGGCCTTCTCTACACTCTCCTCATCCATACTTTCATAGTGGGAGGAATCGGAAGAGTCGGCCATATTGCCTTCCTCTTCGCCCAGTCTCCTGATCTCCTCATCCAGCACGTCCTCCTCCAGGGCTTCAGTAATTTTAGGGCCAGCTTCAGGAGCAGGGGCCGGAGCTACCCCCGTCACTTAGGCACTCTCCAGCTCCCTACTCCTCCTCCGATTTTCCTCCCGCCTTAGTTTGGCGGGGCCCTTCCTCCTCACTAGCCCTGGTGCGCCCCCATCCCTGCTCGTACCCTCTCCAGCCAAGGCAACTTCACAGCTTTCCCCAGCCGGAGCGGCCGCCGCACGGGTGAAGGCGCTAGGACAACGGCTAAAAGGGTGCCCGAGGACACCACACAGATGGCAGCGGATCTGCCTACAGGATGCGGCCAGATGACCCACCCCACCACACAAAGCACAGACCTGTACAGGACAGGCTGCGCTAAAATGGGTGGGGCTACTGCACCTTCTGACAGACCTTAGGCTGTCCCTGGTAGAAGACCTGGATCCTGTCACATCCAAGGAAGGCGGCTGACGGAATGTGGGCAACCGTACTCCCTAAACGCCTGGGTTTGACGGAAAACGTCCAGGCCCCGGACCAGATCCCATGCTCATCAAAGTTTTTCTTGGGCATGTCCGTCACATCCCCATACCGACCGAGCCAGGTCATGATGTCGTAACAAGAAAGTGACTCGTTACGGGTCAAAACGGTCACCTTCTTGACTGAGCTCTGACAGGAAATCCCGCCAGCCGGGCTCGTTCTTCGCCACCTCGTAGTTTGACCAGAAGAGTTCGAGACCCTCTGGCCGAACGAAACTGACGTCAAACTCGGACGTACCGTAGGGGTGGATCAGGGCAAAGATGTCACTCGCCCTGAATTCCATCTGGAGGAGGAGCTCAACCACTTTAGCGCGAGGTGGGCACGCATCCTCACCCCTCCAAATCAGACGGACCACATTCCTGCGGTTATTGTCCTGCCCGGTTGTCGGGAGGGACCAGACCACCTCCCCATTCTGCTCTCGGAAAGCCCCCAAACCGTGCCTCTCTATCCAGAAAGACAGGTCGACCTCACCCCTTACCTCTACCTGAATCGACCTGTCTCCCCTACGCAGAGCCTCCAGGAGGCGCTGTTGCAAGTAACCCCCGGGGCCGGACGGAGACGGGGACCCCCCCGGGGGCAGCTGGGCCAGACCCAGACCCAGAACCACCATTCACACCACCACTCACATCATCCTTTTTTCCATCCATACCAGACTTCCCATTCGTACCACTACTCCCACCAACATTCACTCCACTGACACTCCTCTCATCCACAACACTACTACACTCAGCATTCTCACATCCTGCACTCATACCCTGCGTAACTGATTCTGGGCTGGCTGGGAGTTGTAGTATGGCTGGTTTAACCAAAGTTTTTTTCTCTGGCTTGGCTGCTGGGGTCAATGCTGCTGACGATGGCTCCTCCTCCTGGCTGGGCAATGACGCCTCCTGAGTCTGGGGCTGCCCCCCGAGCGCACCCCAGCTCCTCCCACGGCGCCATTGCCGGACACTGATCCCGGCACCGGGACACTCCCCCCCCCCCTCACAGGGGAGTGCCCCGCAGTGCCCACAGAACACACTGTACTCGGGGGACCGCCCCCCGAGCACACAGACACAATGCTCTCCGGCGCCCGGACACTCCCCCCTCACAGGGGAGTGCCCTGCGGCGCCAGTAGTGCCCACAGTACTCGGGGAACCGCCCCGCGAGCACACGGCAGCGTAGCTTGCCTCTGGCACTTGGACACGCCCCCTGCCACCCTGGGGCGGTCCTGCAGTGCCAGAGCTGCCCTGCATGAGCCCATCCTGCCCTTCCCTACCAACAGGATGGGTGGGCTTCACAACTATTGCGCCCTTAGCCTTTCCTGACGCCATACTGTACTCCCCATGCTGGCCCCGCTCCATCACAGGAACGGGGTCTGGCAGTTTGGGGGAGCCCGCAGCCTGAACCAGCTTTGCAGCTGGCCCAGACTGCTGGAAAGGGACAAACACATATTGTACCGTCTCCTTTGTCTTCCATTTTTTTTTACCTCTGCTGGACCACCACATCCTCACATTCCTCATCCCCAAAGGGGAAATTCTGGAGGTAGGCTGGGGACTCCTGCATCATAATTGCCCTCAGCAGACCCCCAGCCTCACCCTCCACGTCATCCTCCCCACTCTCACTTGGTGGTAGTGCCACCTGTCCAGCCTCAATGTAGCTGTCCTGGGTCTGGGTTTCACATGGAGTAGCTACAACTTCCACACTTTCCTCCATCTTCTCCTTTTCCTCCTTTACCCCCTCCCCACCATTCTCACTATCTTCGCCGCCACTACTCTCCCCATCATCCACCTCCACCTTACCTGGGGATTTCATGGCGGCAAACCGATCGCTGTTGATCAGCTTCTCCTTGAAGAGACCGCTCCCCTCCAGTATCTCCGCTCTCCTCGCCTCTAGCTTCACAATCTCGCCTTTCAGCGATGTTATCCTTCTCTTCAGTTCTGGCTTGCTCTTTCTGGATCCGGTGCTCATCAGACTCTGGGCCGCACGCAGATCCTCTCTGGCCATCCTCAGCTCCTTGCCGCGCTGCTCATACTCCGCAAACCTTGCGGCCATGCGGAAGCAGTACGTGGAACTGGACTCTCCGGGCCCACTCTCCGGCCACATCTCCACACTGCCTTTCCATGCCCCTCTTCCACCTGTGGATCTCTGGCTGGCACCCGTAGCCTGGGAAGCAGAGCCTGCATTTCTGCAGACTCTGCCAGATCTTCTCCCGGCCGGAACAATGGCTGTTGAAGTTTTCACTCCACTCCCCGCCAGCCTAGAACGGGAAGTGGAGCCATGAGGCTCCATTGCAGGAGGCTCTTCCCCAGGAATCTGCCACCCTCCTGGGAAAGCAGGTAGAAAAAATCAGCCTCTTTCCACTGGAAGTCTGGAGTCTCAGGAGCTCAGCAACACACAGACACACCTAGTAACCACACCCTCCAGAGCTGTACTCACTATTCTGCTGGTGAGGTCACTGTGTACATACATTACATTACTGATCCTGTTCTGATCCTGAGTTATATCCTTTATTATACTCCAGAGCTGTATTCACTATTCTGCTGGTGGTGTTCCTGTGTGTAATGACCGTGGTATAAATGGGGTGCACTCCTAGCAAACACTGTTTCCTGAACATATACACTGCTCTCTGTACAGTGTGCATTGCTGCTAAATACCTACAGTAGCAGGGACTCCATCCATTGACAAGAGTCCCTGCTCCTGCACATGCTTGCTGTAACATGCTACACTGATAGAGCTGCATTCCACTGGTGTGTTTAGTGGCCTCTAGACCTGTATCAGCCAATCTCTGGCATTAATAACTGTGGAACTATATGTGGGCGGTACTGTAACTCCCGATCCTTCACTCCACAAGATCTCTTCAAGGGTGACTCCTGAATTGGACAATTGTTTTATAAGGAAACTAGGTGTCAATTCTCACTGAAAATGAACCTGTCATCAATTATGCAAAATCTCAAACATTTAATGACAGGTAGTGAACGGGCCCTCCGAGTCCCCCCACCTCGGCCCTCGATCTATTTGACTGTAAGTCCTTAAGAAGATGTTTTTTGAAGATGTAATTAAAAGATGCAAAAATAAAATTGGAAGACGGTGATTACGAAGGTTCGGTTTTGATTCATGGGTAAGACTCAAAGATTCCCTTAACCTCTTAAGGACGCAGGGCGTATGGATACGCCCTGCATCCCGAGTCCTTAAGGACGCAGGGCGTATCCATACGCCCGTGGGAATTCCGGTCCCCACCGCTAGCCGGTTGGGGACCGGAGCCGGATGCCTGCTGAAATCGTTCAGCAGGCATCCTGGCATATCGCCCAGGGGGGTCATTATGCCCCCCCATGTCGGCGATCGCCGCAGATCGCTGGACAATTCAGTCCAGCGATCTGCGGCGATTCCGGGTCAATCGGGTCTCCAGTGACCCGGTGACCAGGAATAACTGGCCCCGAACAGCCAGAGCCTGCAGGGGTGAGGTGGCACTGGTGCCACCTCACGATCGCCCTGATTCGTTGGCCGGATTACCGGCCGACCAATCAGGGCGCCTTCTGCGGGTGTCACTCCCGCACCCGCTCCGCCCCTCTTCCGGAGGGCGTGAGCGGGTGCGGGAAGACGACCCCGGGTGCTGGGGACCCCGATCCCCGGCGTCCATGTTGGGATCGGGGCCCCAGGAGCGACGGCGGCGGCGAGGGACAGCCTGCGATGTAGCAGCAGCAGGAGGTGAGTTACAGCCTCCTGCTGTTGCTTAGCAACAGCTCCCAGCATGCAAAAAGGGCATGCTGGGAGCTGTAGTTATGCAACAGCAGGAGGCAGACCACCACAACTCCCAGCATTCCCTTATGGGCATGCTGGGACTTATGGTTTTGCAACAGCTGGAGGCACATTTTTTCTCTGGAAAAGTGTACCTTCAGCTGTTGTATAACTACAACTCCCAGCTTGCACAAACAGCTAAAGTGCATGCTGGGAGTTGTAGTGGTGCATCTGCTGGTTGCATAACTACAACTCCCAGCATGCCCGTTGGCTGTCGGTGACTGCTGAGAGTTGTAGTTTTGCAACAGCTGAAGGCACACTGGTTGTGAAACTTAGTTTTTTTTTTACCTAACTCATTGTTTCACGACCGGTGTGCCTCCAGCTGTTGCAAACTACAACTCCCAGCAGTCACCTTACACCATGCACCGTACATGCTGGGAGTTGTAGTTTTGCAACAGCTGGATGCACACTGGTTTTGAAACACTGAGTAAGGTCACAAACTCCGTGATACATAACCAGTGTGCCTACAGCTGTTGCAAAACTAAAACTCTCAGCATGTACAGTCTCTCAGCGCATGCTGGGAGTTGTAGTTTTGCAACAGCTGGATGTCCCCCCCAATGTGAACGTACATGGTACACTCACATGGGCGGAGGATTACAGTAAGTATCGGGCTGCAAGTTTGAGCTGCAGCAAATTTTCTGCAACAGCTCAAACTGCCAGCGAGAAACTACTGTGAACCCCCGCCCGTGCGACTGTACCCTAAAAACACTACACTACACTACACTAACAAAACATAAAATAAAAAGTAAAAAACACTACATATACACATACCCCTATACAGCCCCCCTCCCCTCCCCAATAAAAATGAAAAACGTCTGGTACGCCACGGTTTCCAAAACGGAGCCTCCAGCTGTTGCAAAACAACAACTCCCAGTATTGTCGGACAGCCGTTGACTGTCCAGGCATGCTGGGAGTTTTGCAAAAGCTGGAGGCACCCTGTTTGGGAATCACTGGCGTAGAATACCCCTATGTCCACCCCTATGCAATCCCTAATTTAGGCCTCAAATGCGCTTGGCGCTCTCACTTTGGAGCCCTGTCGTATTTCAAGGCAACAGTTAAGGGTCACATATGGGGTATCGCCGTACTCGGGAGAAATTGGGCTTCAAATTTTGGGGGGTATTTTCTGCTTTAACCCTTTGTATAAATGTCAATTTTTTGGGAAACCAAACATTTTAGGTAATTTTTTTTATTTTTTTTTTACATATGCAAAAGTCGTGAAACACCTGTAGGGTATTAAGGTTCACTTAACCCCTTGTTACATTCCCCGAGAGCTCTAGTTTCCAAAATGGTATGCCATGTGGGGTTTTTTTGCGGTCCTGGCACCATAAGGGCTTCCTAAATGCGGCATGCCCCCAGAGCAAAATTTGCTTTCAAAAAGCCAAATATGACTCCTTCTCTTCTGAGACCTGTAGTGCGCCAACAGAGCACTTTTCACCCCCATATGGGGTGTTTTCTGAATCGGGAGAAATTGGGCTTCAAATTTTGGGGGGTATTTTCTGCTTTAACCCTTTGTATAAATGTAAATTTTTTGGGAAACCAAGTATTTTAGGTAAATTTTTTTATTTTTTTTTTACATATGCAAAAGTCGTGAAACACCTGTAGGGTATTAAGGTTCACTTTACGCCTTGTTACGTTCCCCGAGGGGTCTAGTTTCCAGAATGGTATGCCATGTGTTTTTTTTTTCGCTGTCCTGGCACCAGAGGGGCTTCCTAAATGCGGCCTGCCCCCAGAGCAAAATTTCCTTCAAAAAAGCCAAATGTGACTCCTTCTCTTCTGAGACCTGTAGTGCGCCAGCAGAGCACTTTTCACCCCCATATGGGGTGTTTTCTGAATCGGGAGAAATTGGGATTCAAATTTTGGGGGGTATTTTCTGCTATTACCCTTTTTAAAAATGTAAAACTTTAGGGAAACCAAGCATTTTAGGTAAAAAAAATATATATTTTTTTTACATATGCAAAAGTCGTGAATCACCTGTGGGGTATTAAGGTTCACATTACCCCTTTTTACGTTCCCCGAGGGGTCTAGTTTCCAAATTGGTATGCCATGTGGTTTTTTTTGCTGTTCTGGCACCATAGGGGCTTCCTAAAGGTGACATGCCCCCCAAAAACCATTTGACGCTCCTTCCCTTCTGAGCCCTCTACTGCGCCCGCCGAACAATTAACATAGACATATGAGGTATGTGCTTACTCGAGAGAAATTGGGTTTCAAATACAAGTAAAAATTTTCTCCTTTTTACCCCTTGCAAAAATTGGGTCTACAAGAACATGCGAGTGTAAAAAATGAAGATTGTGAATTTTCTCCTTCACTTTGCTGCTATTCCTGTGAAACCCGTAAAGGGTTAAAACGCTTACTGAATGTCATTTTGAATACTTTCGGGGGTGCAGTTTTTATAATGGGGTCATTTATGGGGTATTTCTAATATGAAGACCCTTCAAATCCACTTCAAACCTGAACTGGTCCCTGAAAAAAAGCTTTCAAAGTTTCAAAATTTTGTGAAAAATTGGAAAATTGCTGCAGAACTTTGAAGCCCTCTGGTGTCTTCCAAAAGTAAAAACTCATCAATTTTATGATGCAAATATAAAGTAGACATATTGTATATGTGAATTAAAAAAAATTTATTTAGAATATCCATTTTCCTTACAAGCAGAGAGCTTCAAAGTTAGAAAAATGCTAAATTTTCAAATTTTTCATCAAATTTTGGGATTTTTCACCAAGAAAGGATGCAAGTTACCAAAAATTTTTACCACTACGTTAAAGTAGAATATGTCACGAAAAAACAATCTCAGAATCAGAATGATAACTAAAAGCATTCCAGAGTTATTAATGTTTAAAGTGACAGTGGTCAGATTTGCAAAAAATGGCCGAGTCCTTAAGGTGAAAAAGGGCTCAGTCCTTAAAGGGTTAAAGGGTACCTGTCGTTTGTTAAAAACTTTTTACATAATGTAGATAGTAACATTATATGGATGTTTGTAATATATATTGGTTAAAAAAATATGTTTATTTTAGGGTGAAAAAGTCCCTGCAGCTATTGCCTATGTGTCTCTGTGTAGAGACAAAATACAGGAAGTGTGGGCTGGACAAGCCCGCCCACACTTCCTGTATTTTCTCTCTGCACAGAGACACGCAGGCATTAGCTGCAGGGACTGCATTTTTTTCACCCAAAAATATACACATTTTTTAACCAATGTATATTACAAATATCCATATAATGTCACCATCTACATTATATGAAAAATGTTTATCAAACGACAGGTACCCTTTAAGGGAATCATTGAGTCATACCCATCAATCAAAGCCGAACCTTCTAACACAATCACTGTCTTCCACTTTATTTTTATTTTTTTTTGCATCTTTTAATTACTACTTCAAAAAACATCTTCTTAAGGACTTCCAGTCAAACAGATACCTCTTCGAGTGGAGCGAAGGGCCGAGGTGGGGGGAGGGGGACTCCGGGGGCCCTTTCATTACCTGTCATTAAATGTTTGAGAGTTTGCATAATTGATCCGTCTAATAAGTCATGATTGATTTATAGGGGGTCGGTGCTGGAGAGTCGCTCTTTAAATATTCATGGCGGCAGTATGTGTCTTTACAATCCATTAGCTGTTTACCTGCAGCCCTCCCCATTGATTGACCTTGGACTGAGACTCTCGTGCACTTCGCTCTTTTATTTTTTCCTCGGCACGTCTGCTAGAAGCAATACTTCGGACTTCTTCTTCTCCCCTGACAACCAGTCTTTGATTTTTTTCTTTATGTTTTTTTTTTTCCTCTCAATCAAAACGGAAACTTAAGTTGAGATGATGAATAAATAAAGGCGACTCCATAAACAGCTTCTCCACTATTATTTAAGCTCCGGAGCCACGTGCGCACGCCGGCGGTTTACGTCTTTCCCTTTTCTCTCTCCGCCATCAGATTCAAGTGTGTAAATGTTCTAAAAGGTTTTGAATGTTTTATGATGATTTCAGGGAATGATGGAGTAATAGCCGAAGAGTGAAGCTATTAGTTTTAATATTTATATTGAGTGCTCTGAAACATTAATGTGACAGTATGTAGAATCGGAGCTGCGGGACGTATTTACTTCACAACTTGGGCCACGTGTTAAAAATATTTATTTTTCTAGACTTCAATCTCTTCTCCTTCCCTTTTTCTTTTTTTTCTTTTCCTTTTTTTGACAGCGTTGAAGTTTTGTTTAGAAGTTGGGAAACTTTTTTTCTTTCTTTCTTTCTTTCATTCTTTTTTTTTTTTCCTTTTTCTTTTTTTTTTATATTCAGTT
Source organism: Hyla sarda (assembly GCF_029499605.1). NCBI lineage: Eukaryota > Metazoa > Chordata > Amphibia > Anura > Hylidae > Hyla > Hyla sarda. Next base: position 10,673,049 of record NC_079194.1, read on the forward strand.
TTAAAGGGGTATTCCAGGATTTTTATTATTTGACTGTGCTATAGGGGCTGTAAAGTTAGTGTAGTTCCCAATATAGTGTTTGTTCCTGTGTTTGATGGTGGTCTCAAAATTCTTAAGTGATATTTACCCTGATGTTTATTTTAACAGCATCCAAAAAGAGTTTTGTCTCAGCATCACTAGTCAGGCGGTTAAAGGGAGCGTGTCTGTGCTTCAATGGGTGGAGCGACTGCTGGGTGGTAGAGAGATAATTCTCCACAGGGCTGCAGGGCCTTTTTTTTCCAGGTGTGCTGCAATGGATGAGGTGGCTGATGTATGGGAGGGAGATAGTGACCTCACACTTACAAAGAAGGGATCAAGGGACTTGTAGTTGGAGGGAGGGAACTCCAACAGGAAATAGCCATTTCACAAAAACAAGGCAGCATTATAGTGGACTCACAATACAGCCATTTAGCCCCAAGACAAGCACACATCATTCCAAATCATGTCCATTACTGTCTGGCAGGTAAGTACTAAAGTCAGTTATGGTGGATAACCCCTTTAAAGAGTGAAAATGTATGTGTTGGCGCAAAATGTTACCAATTTTGGACCATATTTCTTTGGGGGAAAAAACAGTGCCACCCCTGTCCTCAGGTTGTGTGTGGTATTGCAGCTCTGTTCCATTGAAGTGAATGGAGTCAAGTTGTAATACCACACACAACCTGAGGACACTTGTAGTGCTGGTTATGAAAGAAATGAGCTGTGTTTTTCTATGCCTGGATAATCTCTTTGGGGGACATTTATGAAAGCATTTAATAGTTTGTTTGTTTTTTTGCTTAAAATTGTCGCTAAAAAGTTGCATCTGCGGCTGTTCTATTTTTTGCGTGACTTTTTGATTGTACAGTGCCCTAAGCAAAAAAAAAAAAAGAACCTTGCTTACTAAAGCAAAAAGTGATTTTTATCTTGCAGTGGTCAGAGATTTATCAAGTGCGAAAGGCGCAAAAAATTTGACTTGAGATAGATAGAAATTAGATAGATTGATAGATAGATATGAGATAGATATGAGATAGATAGATAGATATGAGATAGATAGATAGATAGATAGATAGATAGATAGATATGAGATAAATAGATATGAGATAGATAGAAATGAGATAGATGGATGGATGGATAGATAGATATGAGATAGATAGATATGAGATAGATAGATAGATAGATAGATAGATAGATAGATAGATATGAGATAGATAGATAGATATACAGCAACAGAAGAATACAGCAGCACACTGCCAGCACAAAGATATAGTTGAAACATGAATATGCAGATAAAACATGGAGAGCTATACAGCTATGGTGTAATACATGCAAATTACACCATAGCTGTATAGCTCTCCATGTTTTATCTGCATGTTCATGTTTCACCTATATCCTTGTGCTGGCAGTGTGCTGCTGTATTCTACTGTTGCTGTATATCTAGCCTAGTAGCGTGCACCTGTAGGCCAGGTCCATATAATAGTTTGGTATCAACTAAAGTGCTGGCTGACTTATTCTTTGTCTAGATAGATAGATAGATAGATAGATAGATAGATAGATAGATATGAGATAGATAGATATGAGATAGATATGAGATAGATAGATATGAGATAGATGGATATAAGATAGATAGATATGAGATAGATAGATAGATAGATATGAGATAGATAGATAGATAGATAGATAGATAGATAGATATGAGATAGATAGATATGAGATAGACAGATAGATATGAGATAGATAGATATGAGATAGATAGATATGAGATAGATAGATAGATATGAGATAGATAGATATGAGATAAATAGATATGAGATAGATATGAGATAGATAGATATGAGATAGATAGATAATACAACCAAAGAATAAATTGGCCAGCACTATTGATCCTATTTGGCGCCAAATTTGCAAGCTAAGTACCTCATAATTTCATAGTTTCATATCTTCATTTATTGCATCACAGCTGTATAGCTTTTCATGTTCTATCTATATACTCATGTTTTATCTATATACTCATGTTTCATCTATATCTTTGTGCTAGCAGTGTGCTGCTGTATTCTCCTGTTGCTAGATAGATAGATAGATAGATAGATAGGAGATAGATATGAGATAGATAGATATGAGATAGATAGATATGAGATAGATATGAGATAGATAGATAGATAGATAGATATGAGATAGATAGATATGAGATAGATAGATAGATAGATATGAGATAGATAGATATGAGATAGATAGATATGAGATAGATAGATAGATATGAGATAGATAGATATGAGATAGATAGATATGAGATAGATAGACAGACAGACAGAAAGATAGATAGAAGCTATGATCATTTGTAGGAAATTAATGTTATAGATTAATATATCTTTACATTCCGCAGTGAGATATATATATATATATATATATATATATATATATATATATATATATATATTGTATGTGAAGCATTATAATTATTTTATAAGGTTTTTAGTAATTTTCCGCAGCACGCTACGCCCCAGGCTCCTCACACATATATCTTGTTTTCCGTGTAGAGGACCTTCCGCTGCCTCATACATCAGGAGCCCATGATCACATACATTAATATTTACATGTTTAATTCATTGTGTTTAAGTTAAATGTCATCTTTGGTTACATCTATTGCCTTTCTGCTTCTTGTAATTGGAGATGAGAGAAATACAAATAGAAAGACCAGGAAGCCAGGTAGGTCCCTAGATATTAGGAGCCCCTATAGCAAACAATGAATGGGGCCCCTTCCAGTCTATTATATCTGTTCATCCAGAGTTCTTGCTCTTTATTTCCCCCATCTTCTCTTGAGTGTAGAACGTCAAGGTGACAATCGGCGCTGTTCTGTGTTCTGTGTTCAGAATCTATTGGATGGACCCTTATTTGGCCTAGGAAATGTACTAATGAGTGCAAGCAGTGATACATACGACACATTGTATCCAGTGTATTCCTCAATGTACAGGAGCAGGGACTTCTGTGTTTGATAGGACTTAGAGATGAGCCAATCCAAGCTGATGAACCCGAATTTGTTACGAATTTCAGGAAATATTCGATTTGCAACAAATGTGAATATCGTCACAATTCTATCGTAAATCGCTTCATTAAATTCCATTTTACAGGGTTCCAGGCTATCCACATGGGGATACACATGTCAGTACATGGGGCAAGGGACGCTGGGAAGGCGGGAAGGGAAGTAGGCGGGATGACCCTGAATCACATGCAGGATGCAGCCTATCAGCAGCCAGTCACCCCTGTGATGTCACAGCCCTATATTATTGGCAGCCATAAATCCGCCTCACTACATTCATTACACTGCAGAAGGATCATAGGACGCAGAGCCTGTGTGTGTGTTACAGCAGAGAAAAGCAGCGTTTAACATCCTTCTAGTCACATCAGCGTTCTTGTGGACAGACAGCAGTGTTTTTTTCACTGAAAAGGATTTTTACTGCGGCTGCAGCCATTAACCTCCCAGTCACTTTCTGTAGCATTGTATTACGGAGAGGGGCAGAGAGCTATGTGTTGCCTCATACATTTCAACAAGCTGCCTCAACTTCATAAACCTCAGCAGAGGAGGCAGGAAGAATTTTTCAGCACAATTCTGTGTCTTTGTTCTACAAAAAATCATCTGCTGGTTTTACTAGTCTGTAGACGGTATAATACCCAGCAGTCCATTCCTAATAGTCTTTGACAGAGTGCAATTTTGTTTTTAGTACACAGTATCTTTTGACTGCAGCCCTGTGTACTGCTGGTGTTTTACAAAAATATGTTTTTTTTAAGGGTACTGTAGCGCATTTTTCTGTCCTCATAATTGCATACCGCATACATACATCTAAGTAGTGTACTTTTTTGTACCTGTTAATCTGTCAAGGGCAAACATACTGTGAAAGTCCAGGCAAAAGTACTCACCGGCTTGTGTTGTACTCAGATACTTTTTTAAGTGTACTGTAGCACATTTTTCGGCCCTCATAAGTGCATACCACATACATACATCTAAGTAGCATACTATTTTGTACATGTTAATCTGTCAAGGGCCTAGATACTGTGAAAGGCCAGCCAAAAGTGAACACCTGCTGCTGACAGACAAATACTGTTTTAAGCGTAGTGAAGCGTATTGTACTCCCCTCATATTACCACTAAGTATGTCAGGCAGAGAAGTGCCAGGACGTTCACAGAGGAGTGGCAGAGGCATAAATTCAACAGGCAGAGGTCACAGCAGACTAGGGGCAAGTTGCAGCAGGATTTGCAGCGAGGGGCCTGAGCTCCCGGTATCAGCTAGCAGTTGTCATTGATTGGTTAACACGGTCATCCACTTCATCACAAGTGACATCTGACACCCCCAGTCAACAGTCAGTGGATTCCTCAGACACAACCCTCAGTTGGCATGGCCCTGGAGCAGTCCGTGTCCTCCCATTGCCTTTTTCCTATGCAGTTCCCTCTCCTAAAGAAGTATCTTATGCTTTGGGTTCAGCTCCACTATTTACTGAGGACGATCCAATAGAGGACAGTCAGCAGCTACTGGACAGCCAAGAAGGGGAGGAGACATCCGCCGCTTCCTCCACTAGGCGGGTAAGTAGTGATGAGGAGAGTGACATCAGAGCTGGTTTTGCCAGCGTTCAGGGTCCTGAAGCAGACACTGTTGGGGAACCTGAGGAGGACATCAGAGACGTGCAGACACTTGTTGATGATGATGAAGCCGATCGCAATTGGGAGCCGGGTGCAGAAGGGGCTTCATCATCATCAGGAGAAGAGAGTTGCAGGTTGCCCGTGAGGCAGCAGCTGTCAATAGTGCGGACTGTTGGTGGGAAAATCAGCTACTCGGCGGTGTGGAAGTTTTTCAACAAGCATCCGGAGGAGGTTCACGTAGCCACATGCAAGATCTGTCAGCACCACGGCCCTGCGTCAACACATGCTTCGCCACCATAAAGCGGCCTGGGAGAACCGTGGCTCTGATGTAGTGGTCCAGCCTGCTGCATCACCCAGTGGCCATCCGCTCCCTCTTTCAGCCAGCCAAGGCTCCACCACCTCAGCCGAAGGGAGCTGTGTGTCAAACCCTCCTTCTGTCACTCCAGATGCTCCTGCTCTTCCTACTTTTAGTCAGCCATTTCAATAACAATCCATCGGTGAAGCCATGTCCAAGAGACAACAGTATGCGCCCACACAGAAGCTGAATGAGCCGAGGTGGAGAGTCCCAAGCCGTCATTTCTTTGCAAAGAAGACAGTACCAGCCCGGCACAATTTTGTGAAAGAGAAGTTGGTCCAGTCCTTGAGCCCGTCGGTGTGTACCAAAGTGCATGGCAGCGCCGATGTCTGGAGCTGTAACTACGGTCAGGGACAATACATGTTCTTTACGGCCCACTGGGTGAATGTGGTTCCTGCACAGCCACAACAGCAACTTGGACAGGTCACACCGCTTCCTCCTCTACGCTCTCGCTCCCACTCAGTTGGTCCTGTTACAGTGTGCGACTCTGCCTCCTCATCCTCCACCGTGTCCTCGGCCTCCACTGCCCGGACAAGTCTCAGTGGCCCTTCAGCATACCTGTGAGTCACACAGGGGAGGAACTGCTAAAAGTAATTTGTAAAGAAATTCGAGCATGGCTTACTCCACAAAATCTGGAAATGGGAACCAGGGTGACAGACAACAGGAAGAACATCTTGTCAGCAATGTGACTGGGAAGGCTGAGCCACGCACCCTGCATGGCACACATGTACAATCTGGTTGTGAATCAGTTCCTGAAGGGTTCCCCCCATTTGCAAGACATCCTAACAATGGGAAGGAAACTTTACATGCACTTCAGCCACTCGTACACCGCCAAGCACATCCTCCTTGAGCTGCAGCGTCAGAACGGTATCCCCCAGCATAGTCTGATTTGTGACGTTTCCACACGTTGGAATTCCACCCTCCATATGTGTGACAGACTATAGAACAAAGAAAAGCCATCACTGATTTCTTGATGATCCAAGCGGATAGGGGTACTTCCCTGTGTAACTTTAATGTCAACCAGTGGCAGCTCATACGTGACACAGATGGCTGGTCAGGGCAATGGAGACGTGGCACCTACATCTCACGGCCACATGAGCCCTGTGGGGGCTGAACTGGAGGAGGAGGAGGGGGAGGGGCACAGTGGAGCACAGTTTAGGTTTTGCCAAATGGGCGGTTTTTCTAGTCATATGACAGGAGAGGAGGAGCAGGATCAGCCAGAGGAGCTAGAGGGTTATGAGGAAGGTGAGACAGAGGACCCAGACACACCATGGCAGTATGAAGTGGAGACGGAGGCAGGGAGTCCCTCCGAGTCACTGGCACAAATGGCACGATGCATGCTCACTTGCTTGCACAATGACCGCCGAATTGTCACCATTCGGCAGTGGGATGACTTCTGGATCTCCACCTTATTAGACCCTCGCTACCGGCACAAAATGGGGGCCTTTTTTACATCCACTGAGAGGGAGGACAAACTGACCTACTACAGAGACATCCTACGTAGTCAGTTGGCTGATGCCTTTCTGCGCCGTCGTCCATCCTCTCGCAGGTCTTACTCGGAGGGCCCTCTGCGCTCACCTTCCACTGCCATGGCTGCTGGGGAGGAGTGGGGTGGCAGGAGCCGTACCAGCTCAAACAGCAGCAGCCTGAGACTACAGTACACGGAGTGTGCAACGCAATTTGGGATTAGGTAAAAAACTGGGGATGTGCAGCTCCCAATTAACTTGCCGAGGTAAGAGGGCTGTACACCTACAGCTGGTGTTGTGATAAGGGAAACAAAACTAAAAAAGTAGCCCACCCCTCTAGGCTAGCATCAGTTGCCTGATACAGTGATGTAATGGTAAAAATGATGACTGGATCGGGCTTCAATTATAATATGAAAGTGCAAATTTATTACACAATAAAATACATATAAAATATAAACAATAACTCCTCGAAACACAAGGGCCCTTGTGCCGAGGAAAATTACAATATAAAACTTATAAAACTTATACACCAATAGCTAGCATTGAGAATTTTTTTTTTTTTTTTTTTTTGAGAATTTTTTAGCAATGCAATAATACTTTAAATCCGGCCTCCGATATTTCAAATGGGTTAAATGTCCCTTTAAAGGTATGGATTCCAATTATAGGTAAGGTAAAGTCCCATATAGGATATAGATTCCAAATTTTAAACGTAGAATGGGTAAATTATAGTTACCAGTCTGCAATACATCCCGATAGAAAGTCACCTTGAGTTGAAATGTGGAGTCCGTACGATTAGGTGGTACCAGACGCTGGCATGCGTCCTCGCGGCGGTCTGCCTGCCACAGACCAGCTGTAATAATAACCGCTTGCTGATGTTTCGCTGCAGATGGTAACCACACGATGAAGCAGGTGCAGACTTCTAGGTAACTCGATGGTGGGTGACGTCACAGGCGCTTGGGCAATGCTGCCTGGAAGATGATTCCGGGAATGGTGTACTGCTTAGCAGAACTGGATCAGAGTTCGCCTTTGAACAGTCAGGTAGCGGTGATGTATAATATTCTTATACCTAGACGCGTTTCTGGGCTCACATGTGCTTTACACACGGCCCTTTCCTCAGTAGGCTTGCATGATCTCTGAAGCAACAGATCTACTATATATTAATCCGGTCGTAATCAAATAGATTGTATAAAGGTGATACTTAAGATATTCGAAAACTAGGAATGGATCACTATGGAGGGGGTTTGGTGTGTACAACCCGAACTGGTATTAGTATGGACTCGTAAGTCAGCACATACTTGCGGATCTTGCATTTAGTGTTGAGCGGCATAGGCCATATTCGAATTCGCGAATATTCGCGAATATATGGACGAATATTCGTCATATTCGCGAATATTCGCATATTCGTAATATTCTTGTTTTATTTTCGCATATGCGAATATTCGCGTGTGCGAAAATTAACATATACGAAAATTAACATATACAAAAATTAGCATAAGCGAAAATACGCATATGCGAAAATTAGCACACCAGTCTCACACAGTAGTATTAGAGTCTTCTTTACACCACACAAGCTGGAAGCAGAGAGGGATGATCACTGTGATGTGTACTGTGAAAATAAAAAAAAATAAAAACGAATATTCCTAATTACGAATATATAGCGCTATATTCACGAATATTCGCGAATTCGCGAATATGCGATATTCGCAAATAAAATTCGAATTGCGAATATTCGCAAGCAACACTACTTGCATTATCGCATTGTATGTATTGGTTTTAGCGATAGTTTCAACAAATTCACAATGGGCAAAAAACATATACTAACATCAACGGTAGATATCCTAAAGTTAAATAGAGGCTCTAAACATAAGGAATATAAAAGTTTTGCATGATGCGATGGGAATTCGCATTCTAACCATCGCATCATGTGAACAGAGGCAATAGCAGATATACGAAAATAGATAATAGTAATACTAAAAAATAAAATATAAAAAATAAAAATAAAAATGAAAATAATTAAATAGAATTAAATGAAATAAGATATTGATAAAATTTAAACTAGAAAATTTATAATAAAAATAAAAATAAATAAAAATAAAAATAAATAAAAATAAAAACAAAAATGAAAACAAAAATAAAAATAAAATAAAAATAAAGTTAAAAATAATGAAAATAAAAATTAAATTAAAAAATAGAAAAAATATTTAAAAAAAAATAAAAAATAAAATAAATAAAAATAGAAGTGAATACAAGTTAATTAAATGCAATATTAATTACAATGAATATTACAAAATAAACAGACCATACAGTTCTCTCAGACCCGAGAAACTGATAAATATAATTTTTTTATTTTTTATATAGATACCACATTCTCAAGTGTGACTCTTGGTAGGAGACGGAATGAGGGGGACATGGAGGGCTACAGGGACACTCCTTCAATATGATAGAAAAGAGGAGACCCTGGAATCCTGCAGGTTCCCTACAGAAAACCAAACAATTCGAAGGTAGAATTAAGTCCATTAGGCTCTAATGTATCAAATTTTTTTGCTTTCTGCTCTGGATTTAAAGTATTATTGCATTGCTAAAAAATTCTCAAAAAAAAAATTCTCAATGCTAGCTATTGGTGTGTGTATAAGTTTTATAAGTTTTATATTGTAATTTTCCTCGGCACAAGGGCCCTTGTGTTTCGAGGAGTTATTGTTTATATTTTATATGTATTTTATTGTGTAATAAATTTGCACTTTCATATTATAATTGAAGCCCGATCCAGTCATCATTTTTACCATTACATCACTGTATCAGGCAATTTGGGAATACTTTAGTAAATAACCCCCTTTGTGTCTCTGTGTTCCCCATTATCTCATAGGGGAGAGTTGGGACATCCCAGTAGATATAAGATAGTTGGCTGGTCCCTTTGAAATCAATGGGTTCTGTCAATTTCGCTCTCTTGTTTTTCAATGAGATTCTGCTGCACTGTGCACACGGTGGAAGATGTTGCGGAAATCCCACTTTCAGCCGTTTCAGTTGTTTGCACAAATTTTTTCTAACTTTTATCATCTCCAGAAATTATGAAATGTACTTGAAAACTTTCCAATCCCATATAAGCACAAGATTTTGCCAATGATGTTTCGCACATTTCATTGTTTTGGCGGGCGCTAGGACCGCTTGGAAATGCGTTTCCGAGTGGAATCTGCTGAAAGAAAAGACATGTCTATTCTTCCTGCAGGCATCGGAATTGGGATTTTCGCAGCAGAAACATCTGGTGCAAAAATTCCACAATGAGCACAGTGCAGCAAAATCCTATTAAAATGAATGGGACTCTGCTGCAGTGGAATTTCTGTGCAGAATATTCCTGTGAAATTCCACTCGGACATTCTGCCATGTGACTGTAACCTCTAAGGCAGTGGTCTTCAACCTGCGGACCTCCAGATGTTGCAAAACTACAACTCCCAGCATGCCCGAGTGGAATCTGCAGAAAGAATAGACATGTCTATTCCTCCTGCGGGAATCGGAATCGGGATTTCCACGGCAGAAACATCTGGTACAGAAATTTCACCATGGGCACAGCGCAGCAAAATCCTATTAAAATGAATGGGACTCTGCTGCAGTGGAATTTCCGTGCAGAATATTCCTGTGAATATTCCGGGCATGCTGGGAGTTGTAGTTTTGCAACATCTGGAGGTTCGCAGGTTGAAGACCACTGGTATGAGGTAATACTCATGTGTCCCCACCGCTGCGGACCCGTCACCTCTGCCCTGGATGTCACTCCATTGCTGTCGCCGTGTCCCTGTGGTGTCTCCGACGCTCCGGACGTCTTCTTCCCCAGGATCCACGCTCTCAGTCGCCGTCCTCACGTCGCTACACACGCCGCTCCTATAGGATGACGGGACGGTGTTCGCGACGACGTGATGATGACAATGGAGAGCGCTGGCCATGCAGGGGATCCCGGCCCGGAGCAGACACCAAGGAGGCAGGTAAGGTCCCTCCTGGTGTCCTGTAAGCTGTTCGCGGCGGTCCCGAACAGCCCAACTGAGCAGCCGGGTTAGTGTCACTTTCGCTTCAGACGCGGCGGTCAGCTTTGATCGCCATGTCTGAAGGGTTAATACAGGGCATCACCGCGATCGCTGATGTCCTGTATTAGCCGGCCGTTGATGGCCACAGGGACCGACCCGATAGGTGTGTATTCGCCGTATAAGACGCACCAACTTCACCCCCCCCCGTTTTGGGGAAGAAAAAGTGCGTCTTATACGGCGAAAAATACGGTATAGTCTCATAAATGCAAAAAAAAAATACAACAACAACAAAAACTATGTACAAACAGCGTAATTGAAGCGTACCGTACGTTTTCAAAGGCGATCGCCATAGGAGACTTTCTATTGATGAAAAAGTCCTAGCGCATAATATATTTCCGTACATGTTGTATCGTCGCGCATTTCAGAGAGGACACTAGAGAAAACGCTTCCTAACAAGCAGATTGCACAATCAATGCATGAAAAATTGAATATTCTACAACATAATCTCCGGGAAAACATTTCTTAAAGTCAAATCACTTATTAAGTGCGAGGAACACAAATTGTTTACAATTCCGTCTTTCACATGCTGGGAATAATCGCACAAGGGGGACCGGGGAAGAAAAAGCCGGTGTATTTCATATCTTATTAAGCAGTTAGGTTTTAGGGCTTTTACACCAAATTACATTACAAGGAAATTTAAATGAAGCAAATATATAATACGGCGTGCATTCCGCGGTATTCCGGGTCGGCGCGCTTTTTCATAAATATGTATGACTGCGTATCTGCAGGTTAACCAAGGTATAGGAAAATTGTACCGCAGTGCATCATTGTCGGGTTATTTTCCCAACTCTCCGGAGGACGTCTTTGTTACGGATTTGGCGAGAACTCATAAAAAAAACAGCGGTGTGACTGGAACAGATGTTTTTCCGTGGACCGGGCTTGTTAATAGTCTTTTTAGCTTCTCCTAAGGACTTAAATCAGGTCTCGTTCAGACTGAATATATGAAATGATGTTAACACCGTCCAGAATAAGCACTAACAAGCGGCGATGGGGATGCTCGGGGTATTGTACAGGCTGCGCGCCGTGATTGTGCAAGACGCTTTACTAAGGACAGAATGGATGAAATGCTTCCGTAGTCCGAGCGACGGGCTCAGTTATGAAGGGGTATTCCAGGAAAAAAAATTTTTTTTTATATATATACCGTATATATATTAACTGGCTCCAGAAAGTTAAACAGATTTGTAAATTACTTCTATTAAAAATTCTTAATCCTTCCAATAATTATCAGCTGCTGAAGTTGAGTTGTTCTTTTCTGTCTGGCAACAGTGCTCTCTGCTGACATCTATGCTTGTCTCGGGAACTGCACAGAGTAGAATAGGTTTGCTATGGGGATTTGCTTCTACTCTGGACAGTTCCCGAGACACGTTTCATCAGAGAGCAATTAGATAGAAAAGAACAACTCAACTTCAGAAGCTCATAAGTACTGAAAGGATTAAGATTTTTTTTTTATAGAAGTAATTTACAAATCTGTTTAACTTTCTGGAGCTTTCAGTTGATATATAAAAAAAAGTTTTTTCCTGGATAACCCCTTTAATGCAAAAATACATAAAAGAGGCTTTTTTATAGGAAAGTAAAGGAAATCTGAATCTGATTGTTGTAGATCAAAAGGTTACATAGTAATACAATGAACACAAATGTGTGAAGAATTTTTAAGCTTTTAGCTGTTGAAACAAAACTCCTAGCATGTCCAGACAATTTTTGTGAAAATCACAGCATAAAAAATAAAAATAAAATAAAATTCAAAAATGCAACATGTGAACACAGCCTTACTATTATTCCAGAGATAGCAGCAGCAGTATAGAGATAGAGCTGTAGGGGAGGTGTATAACTACTATATATCCTGATCCCATAGAGATAGCAGCAGTATACAGATAGAGCTGTAGGGGAGGTGTATTACTACTATATATCCTGATCCCATAGAGATTGCAGCAGCAGTATAGAGATAGAGCTGGAGGAGGAGTTGTATAACTACTAAGTATCCTGATCCCATAGAGATAGCAGCAGTATAGCGATAGAGCTGGAGGGGGAGATGTATAACTACTATACATCCTGATCCCATAGAGATAGCAGCAGTATACAGATAGAGCTGTAGGGGAGGTGGATGACTACTATATATCCTGATCCCATAGAGATAGCAGCAGTATACAGATAGAGCTGTAGGGGAGGTGTATGACTACTATATATCCTGATCCCATAGAGATAGCAGCAGTATACAGATAGAGCTGTAGGGGAGGTGTATTACTACTATATATCCTGATCCCATAGAGATAGCAGCAGCAGTATAGAGATAGAGCTGGAGGAGGAGTTGTATAACTACTATGTATCCTGATCCCATAGAGATAGCAGCAGTATAGAGATAGAGCTGGAGGGGAGTTGTATAACTACTATATATCCTGATCCCATAGAGATAGCAGCAGTATAGAGATAGAGCTGGAGGGGAGGTGTATAACTACTATATATCCTGATCCCATAGAGATAGCAGCAGTATACAGATAGAGCTGGAAGGGAGGTGTATAACTACTATATATCCTGATCCCATAGAGATAGCAGCAGTATTGTTACGCTGAGCGCTCCGGGCACCCTGCTTACCTCGGTGCGCTCACAGCGTGTGTCCCCAGGCAGCGCTCCGGTCACCTGGTCTCAGCATGCGCGTCCCCGCTCTATAGGGCGCGCACGTGCTGGGACTCTTAAATTTAAAGGGCCAGTGCACCAGTGATTGGTGCCTGGTCCAAAGTGGTTAATCTAGGGTTAAAGGTTCTGCTTTGACTTAATTAGGCCTGCACCTGTGCACTGCCTATAAGTACCATCTCCTCCCACAGCTTCCTGCCGTATCTTTGTTGCCATAGTGCCCTAGAGAAAGTGTTTGTGTGTATTCCCTGCCTGTTGCTGAACCTGTTGCTATTGACTACTGCCTGAGAACCGTTGCTGCCTGCCCTGACCTTTTGCTATGTCTGACCTCGCCTCTGCCTGATCCTCTTGTACCTTGCCTCATCTCAGCAGCCAGAGAGGTTGAGTCGCTACTGGGTGGAACGACCTGGGGGTTACCTGCCGCAGCAAGACCATCCCGCTTTGCGGCGGGCTCTGGTGAAAACCAGTAACTCTTTAGACTCCGTTCCCCTGGTACAGCCCACGTCATCTCCTCTCTGGCACTGCGGATCCACCTCCAGCTACTGCTAGCTCCTGCCAGTCCTGATCCTGACAAGTATACAGATAAAGCTGGAGGGGAGGTGTATAACTACTATATATCCTGATCCCATAGAAATAGCAGCAGTATACAGACAGAGCTAGAAGGGAGATGTATAACTACTATATATCCTGATCCCATAGAGATAGCAGCAGTATACAGACAGAGCTAGAAGGGAGATGTATAACTACTATATATCCTGATCCCATAGAGATAGCAACAGTATACAGTTAGAGCTGGAGGGGGAGATGTATAACTACTATATATCCTGATCCCATAGAGACAGTAGCAGCAGTATACAGATAGAACTGGAGGAGAGATGTATAACTACTATATATCGTGATCCCATAGAAAAAGCAGCAGTATACAGATAGAGCTATAAGGGAGGTGTATAACTACTATATACCCTGATTCCATTGAGATAGCAGCAGTATACAGATAGAGCTGCAGGGGAGGTGTATAAATTCTATATATCCTGATCCTATATAGATAGCAGCAGAATACAGATAGGGCTGGGGGACGACGTGTATAACTACTATATATTCAGATCCCATAGAGATAGCAGCAGTATACAGATAGAGCTGGAGGGGAGGGGTATAACTAATTTATATCCTGATTTCATAGAGAATAAATAAAACTTGGAAACAGTTTAATGTCATTTTTATTCAGACACAAAAAAAAGTAAATTAACTGAAATGAAAGCAGGTAAATTCCTATAAACTGAATTTCACACATTTTTGCGCTTCTATTGGAATCTTCACCGTTATTTCTGATTATTTTAAGAGGTTCATTTTGTGATTTTCAAGGCTGAAATATTAAAGGAACAGGAGCAAATGAAACCTATTTATGGGGAATTGACATATTACTAACAAATCGTTCTTCTTCACCAGAATTATAACCGCAATTTACAGTTCACCAAACATTACGGTTAGACAGAAGATGTCGTCCGGAACGTAAACGCTACTTTTAATTTCTCTGATAAAGTATCCCCTTTGGTAATAGAGAAAATTACATGATTTAGAGCTGCAAATTGCGCTCACATAGACATGTTAAAAACCTTTCCTGTCTGTGGCCCCGAAAAGGCTCCGGGTCAGTCCAATATGTTGTGTTGATTAAAGCCAATTTCAACCATTTATATTGTGTGAGATACTATAAATAACAGAACATGCAAATACCATCTCCTCCGGCTCACTAGAGATCGTGACAATGTATCAATCCCTGCAGGACAGGTATCTGGATGACACAGTAACGTAACAACATAGGCAAGAAAAACTGGATTTGTAACATTATTATGTAGCAGTATTATTAATAATTTAAAGGGGTATTCCAGGAAAAAACTTTTTATTTTTATATATATATATATATATATATATATATATTATATATATATATCTCAACTGGCTCCAGAAAGTTAAACAGATTTGTAAATTACTTCTATTAAAAAAATCTTAATCCTTCCAATAATTATCAGCTGCTGAAGTTGAGTTGTTCTTTTTTGTTTGGTAACAGTGCTCTCTGCTGACATCTCTGCTTGTCTCGGGAACTGCACAGAGTAGAAGAGGTTTGCTATGGGAATTTGCTTCTACTCTGGACAGTTCCCGAGACAGACAGAGGTGTCATCAGAGAGCACTTAGACAGAAAAGAACTCAACTTCAGCAGCTCATAAATACTGAAAGGATTAAGATTTTTTAATAGAAGTAATTTACAAATCTGTTTAACTTTCTGGAGCCAGTTGATATATAAAAAAAAGTTTTTTTCCTGGATAACCCCTTTAATGTTATATTTTTCCTATAGTAAAAAGTGCCCTAGTAGGGTAAATGACAGCAGACAATCCTTTTAAGCCCTTAAAGGGGTACTCCACCCCTAGACATCTTATCCCTTATCCAAAAGATAGGGGATATAATGTCTGATCGCGGGGGTCTCGCCACTGGGGACCCCAGAAATCTCCCTGCCGCACCCGGTGTTCGTTTAGAGCAGTGGTCTTCAACCTGCGGACCTGCAGATGTTGCAAAACTACAACTCCCAGCATGCCCAGACAGCAAACGGCTGTCCGGGCATGCTGGGAGTTGTAGTTTTGCAACATCTGGAGGTCCGCAGGTTGGAGACCACTGGTTTAGAGCGTTGGGTTCAGCACCGGAGGCTCGTGATCTTACGGCCACACCCCCTCAATGCAAGTCTATGGGAGGGGGCATCACGCCCCCTCCCATAGACTTGCATTGAGGGGGCTTGGACGTGACATGCACGGATGTCTGGGGTGCCGCAGCCGAGATCGCGGGGGTCCCCAGCGGTGGGACCCCCGCGATCCGATATCTTATACCCTATTCTTTGTATAAGGGATAAGATGTCTAGGGGCGGAGTGCCCCTTTAAGGCCAAATTGTATTATTATTAATGTATTTACTTATTTATTATGTAGTTATTATTATTATTCATTCATTCATTCATTCATTCACTTATTATTTAGATTTTTCCTTTATTTCTCCTCACCTTTTAAAACTTTTATTTTTTCAGTTAAAAAAAACTATATGAGGACTTATTTTATGAGCAACCAAATGATGCCTTTCGTTTTACAATAAAAGACCTGGATGCCTAACTAATGCCTGTTGCCTACCTAATGGGGGGAACTGCTGCCTACCTAATGTGAGGGAATTGCTGCCTACCTAATGTGAGGGACTTCTGCTGCCTACCTAATGTGGGGGAACGGCTACCTACCTACATATCTGGCTTCCATATTACCTACCTAACTAATTGCCCTTTTACTGTGCAGGACACTATGAAGGACATTATTACAGTTTTTGGGCCTATAGATTGGAAGATTGTGTAGAGGAGGAGAGGGTGCATAATATGTTTGTCCTGTAGATTTTAAGAGATCAACATAGCGGTCTGATCTGGATGGACAAGAAAAGGAAAGAGTACACCACCAATCAGAAAAGACGTAATTGTGACTCCCTAGATGTAACTGTAATCACTTATATGGTATACAGATCATGTGTACATCTGGTATCTACCTCTATATGGTCTTATATATAATCACTTATATGGTATACAGATCCTGTGTGCAACTGATATGTATCGCCATATGGTCCTGTATATAATCACTTATATGGTAT
The DNA here is from genome assembly GCF_029499605.1 of Hyla sarda. Taxonomy (NCBI): domain Eukaryota; kingdom Metazoa; phylum Chordata; class Amphibia; order Anura; family Hylidae; genus Hyla; species Hyla sarda. The sequence continues at coordinate 10,689,876 of NC_079194.1, forward strand.
ACAGATCCTGTGTACAGCTGTTATCTACTGCCATATAATCATTTTTATAATCCCTTATAGGATATACAGATCCTTTGTACAGCTGATATCCACCTTTATATGGTCCTATATATAATAATTTACATGGTTTGCAGATCCTGTGTACATCTGGTATCTACCTCTATATGGCCCTGTATATAATCACTTATATGGTATACATATCCTGTGTACATCTGGTATCTACCACCATATGGTCCTGTATATAATCACTTATATGGTGTACAGGTCTTGTTTACAGCTGGTAGCTACCTCTCTATGGTCCTATAGATAATCACTTAAATGGTATACAGATCCTGTTTACAGCTGGTATATACCTCTATATGGTTCTGTATATATAATCACTTCTATGGTAAACAGATGTGTGTACAGCTGGTATCTACCTCTATATGGTCCCGTATTTATTTACTTATATGGTATACAGATCCTGTGTACATCTGATATCTACCACCATATGGTCAGGTATGTAATCGCTTACAAAGTATACATATCTCTGTACAGATGGTATCTACCTCTATATGGGCACTGTATACAATCACTTATATAGTATACAGATCCTGTGTACAGCTGGTATCTACCTCTCTCTCTCTATACATATATATATATATATATATATATATATATATATATATATTAGCTTATTTTGTGTGTAGGGGTGGTGCAGGTGGAGGGATAGGGGTGGGGCAAGGTGTGACCAGCATAGCGCCTCGCAGGTGGCCCTTGCTTTTTTTTGGTCCGGGGGCCTAGAGTACCCTCGTCGCATTCTAAAAGCTATAACTTTATTATTTTTTTGTCAATATAGCAGCATAAAGGATTGTTTTTTGCAGAACAAGTTTTATTTTTTTAATGAAACCATTTTTGGGTTCATTTAACTAATTGATTACACTTTATAAAAATAATTTCAGGGGAAAATAATGAAATTATGCTATTTTGTCTTTCTTTTTTGGGTTTTAAATTTACTCCATTCAATGAGCAGTAAAAATTACATAATAATTTTATTCTGTGGCTCAGAATGAATACAGCGATACCAAATGTATATAGTTTTATAGATTTTTTGCTTTTTTCTCCATAGTTTATAGATTGATTTATAGCATTGTTATTGGTGCTCCATTACTATAGGCTGCTGAGGCTTCCTGCAGCGTTGGAGCGCTGATTGGACAGTATGGGGCTAGGTAATGGACAGCTGATCAGGACCCTGAGATTTTGCCACGGTGGTCCCAATCAGCACCCTGAGCTAACCAGCAATGGATTTTTCTAGGGATGCACCAGTATCGGTATCGGGACAGATACACGACATTTGCACAGTATCAGGGACTGCTGCATTACGGTCCCATTCTAAATGCTGCCGCTCTGCTCTCTCGTTCTTACATCCAGAACATGGTGGTCTATGGAGGAGCATGCAACTTTGTGACGTTCATATCACTCTGCCTCCTCCACTGCTCCTGTCCGGTTTGAACACAGTGTAACGCTATGGAGGACGCAGAACCATTTTTCTGACAGAAGAACGGGGAAGCAGATTGGCAGAATTTTACAAAGAACAAGAATGAGAACGTAGTGCGGTAAGTGCCAGGGTAACTATCTAAAAGACGTGGGGGAGCAACTACTACTGCCTCCATTAGGGTACTGCTGCTACTACTACTACCTCCCTTAGGCTGATGCTTCAACTGCAACCTCTGTTAGGGTGCTGACACTATTACCTCTATAAGGCTGCTGTTGCTAATACTACCTTAATTTGGCTGTTGTTGGTACAACTACCTCCATTAGGCTGTTGCTACTACTACTTCCATTAAGCTGCTGCTACTACTAGTGTTGAGCGGCATAGGCCATATTCGAATTTGCGATATTTCGCGAATATATGAACGAATATTCGTCATATAATTGCTAAATTCGTATATTCGTAATATTCGCGTAATATTTTCGCATATGCGAAAATTTGCATATATAAAAATTAGCATAAATGAAAATTCGCACATACGAAAATTTGCATAAACAAAAATTCGCACGCCAGTCTCACACAGTAGTATTAGAGCCTTCTTTACACCACACAAGCTGGAAGCAGAGAGGGATGATCACTGTGATGTACTGTGGGAAAAAAAAATATTCGTAATTGCCAATATATAGTGCTTTATTCGCCAATATCGCATATTCGCGAATAAAATTCGCATTGCGAATATTCGCGAACAACACTAGCTACTACTACTACTACTACTACCACTACCACCATCATTAGGTTGCTGCTACCTAGGGGGTAGCTACAACAAGCTACAGGGGGAGCTCTTACTACCTGCAAGTGAGTTACTACTATCTACAGGGGGCTCCGAGATGGCGGTAGCAGAGAGAAGGCACCCAGTGACAAGTGGTCTTGTTACAAATATGTAAACACCTTGTTCTGTACAGCCATGAAAAAATATGAAACCCAGGAGACCTCAGAAGGTCATTCATGGCTGTTCAGGCCTATAGGGACACTTTCAATTCGGACTGAATTCATTTGGACCAAATCAAATCTGACCGACGATTTTAATGAATGGAAACCAAAACAAACTTCGGAACTTTTGCTCCTATCTAGAATCTAGCTTTACCTTTTTTAAAGTTGAAAAAAATATATGTTAAAAAAAAAAACAACTACAAATAAAACAAATAAAAACAACAAATATGATGTTTCAAAAAAAAAAAAATAAATAAATAAATAAGTACCGGACCAGAATTTAAAATGATCTCCAAGTATAAAATAAAATGGGGACTTCACTTGACGTCCGTCAATGCTCTTTCTTTTAGAAGCCTATAATGCCCCATAAGGCGAATATTAAATTTGGTCTCAGGGACACACACTGTTAATAAATAACACATAGGACTATGCTAATAAACATGTACATGGAACAATTTGGATGAACAACAACACAATAACACAGGACAAAGCAAAACAGTAAAACTAACATTGTACATTGTCAGGGAATCGGCCGTGAATGAATACGTAATGAAGGAAGGTATTACATTATATATATATACTGTGGAAAATCAAAATAACCCTGCGTCCACAGCCCTGTCCCTTGTTTTTAAGAATAGATGAAAGGGAATTTGTTTCCAGGAGGCGCTGGGTTCTCCATTGACAGGTGCGACTGTATCCGTGCGCAGTGTTTTGTAAATTCTAATCATATATAAGGGAAGAATAGAAAGTAGCCCCCCTGCCCACCACGGCCGCGGTTGTTGCTCAGTGGTTAAGTCACTGTAAAGTTCAGATTATAAAAAAAAAATCAATACATGTGGTTTTCTGAAACCACAGAAATCCTTTGATACTTTTGCAAACCATAGTAGATTTTTCCTCGAATGCTTCCCATGAGAGCAGTGGGCAGAAAATCTGAAAAAAAAAGAGGGAAGGGGGTGGGGGGGGGAGGGGGGAGACGATGTCGGCTCGGAAATGTTCTCATAATTATTTCATCACTACAGTTTTTATTAACTTCATAAATGTAACAATTGGAAATGTAGAAATTTAGAAATTTACAAACCTACCGTATATACTCGAGTATAAGCCGACCCCAATATCAGCCGAGGCCCCTAATTTCACCCCAAAACCCCAGGAAAATTTAAGTATAAGCCTAGGATGGGAAATACATCATCCCCCCATGTAATCATCCAGACCCCCGTCATTAACACCCCAGTCATCATCACCCTGTCATCACCCCCCTTCATCATCACCGCCTGTCATCAGTGGTCTTCCACCTGCGGACCTCAAGATGTTGCAAAACTACAACTCCCAGCATGCTGGGAGTTGTACTTTTGAAACATCTGGAGGTCCGCAGGTTGAAGACCACTGCGGCCTTCGTCATCATCCAGACCCCCCTTTAGTTTTCTACTCACCTCCCCTTGGTGGGAAGGAAGGGTGAGCTGGTCCGGACCATCTATGCTGCAGGGACCGTCCGGTGGGGAGGGTTAGTAGTTCTGGGCTGTCCATTTTCACCGGGAGGCCCCTCTTCTCCGCTCCGGGCCGGCCCCGGACTAGTGACGTTGCCTTGACGACGACATACAGGGACATTCATGCGCAGGGATGTCTGCTGCGCACGGACATCCCTGTGCGTCGTCGTCAAGGCAACATCACTAGGCCGGGGGCCGGCCCGGAGCGGAGAAGAGGGGCCTCCCGGTGAAAATGGACAGCCCAGAACTACTAACCCTCCCCACCGGACGGTCCCTGCAGCATAGATGGCCTGGACCAGCTCACCCTTCCTTCCCACCAAGGGGAGGTGAGTAGAAAACTAAAGGGGGGTCTGGATGATGACGAAGGCCGCAGTGGTCCTCAACCTGCGGCCCTCCAGATGTTTCAAAACTACATCTCCTAGCATGCCCAGACAGCCGATGGGTGTCTGGGCATGCTGGGAGTTGTAGTTTTGCAACATCTGGAGGTCCGCAGGCTGAAGACCACTGAGAAGGGATTGACAGGTAGAGAGTTCACTCGAGTATAAACCGAGGGGGGCGTTTTCAGCACGAAAAATTGTGCTTATAAACTCGGCTTATACTCGAGTATATACGGTACTTTGAAAATTGCGCAATGCTTTCCAGTTTCTATATATCAGAAGTTCCCTTTCCTAATACGTTACATTGGACGTCCATCAATGCTGCGGTGTTTTTGGTAAAGAGTACCTGTTGGGATCTCAATAAGTTTTTTAATACCCCCAGTTCACTATCCCCATCATGATAAACCACCCCCTGTCCTTATTTTTATTAATCTTTGTTTTCTACCTTGATAGTCTGCTGTATATTCTGCTCAGTCTCAGTCAGTTCCAAAGGCTTGGAAGGAGTGTTCCGCAGCAAGCGTGACATTATCTGAGGCCATACAGGGGAGAACTTCTGCTTTCTCTATGCTATGCTGCTCTGAACATACAGCCAAGAGCAGATCAGTGTGTGATGAGCTGTGATTGGCTTAGGCCGCACACACACCATAGCTCTGTGCACTGAACGCTACAGTGTGACAGCTCTGCCCAGCAGCTGCAAAATGGAGCTGAAATATCCAGAACAATGTTTAGCACTATGCACTGAAGCCAGCATGACTCTACAGCAGTGTTTCCCAACCAGGGTGCCTCCACCAGTTGCAAAACTACAACTCCCAGCATGCCTGGACAGCAAAAGGCTGCCCAGACATGCTGGGAGTTGTAGTTTTGCAACAGGTGGAGGCACCCTGGTATAAAAACCCTTCTCTACAGTCTAGCTCGGCTCAAAGGGAAAGGGAGCTGAAATATTCAGTTCTATACTGAACTCTACAGTGTGACAGCTCTGCCCAGCAGCCAGCATGACTCTACAGCAGTGTTTCCCAACCAGGGGGCCTCCAGCTTTTACAAAACTACAACTCCCAGCATGCCTGGACAGCCTTTGGCTGTCCAGGCATGCTGGGACTTGTAGTTTTGCAACAAGTGGAGGCACCCTGATTGGGAAAACCCTTCTCTATAGTCTAGCTCGGCTCAATGGGAAAGGGACCTGAAATATTCAGCTCTATACTGAACTCTACAGTGTGACAGCTCTGCCCAGCAGCCAGCATGACTCTACAGCAGTGTTTCCCAACCAGGGTGCCTCCAGCTTTTACAAAACTACAACTCCCAGCATGCCTGGACAGCCTTTGACTGTCCAGGCATGCTGGGACTTGTAGTTTTGCCACAGGTGGAGGCACCCTGGTTGGAAAAACCCTTCTCTACAGTCTAGCTCGGCTATTGAGCTCTATACACTCTATACACTGTGATGAGCTGAGGTCTCACCTGCATTTCCTGACTTATGTCTCTGCCAGGCTGCTGCAGGAGACAATGTGCTAGCAGGACTGCAGGAAGGGCCAGGACAGGACCCCTGGTGGCCAGAAATTTAGGGGTTAATTTAACACATAAAGTTACAAAATGTTCTTAAGGATTATATTAGAAAATTAATTCAAAAAGGCCAATCTATAATATATTCATTGGTGGTGACAGGTGCCATTTAAAGGGGTATTCAGTCCTTAAACAGCTTAAGGGGTTATTCAGTCCTTAAAGGGGTACTCCACTGCCTCAGCATCCGAAGCATTTTGTTCCGAACGCAGGGTGCGGGCTACGCCACACCCCCTCAATGCAAGTCTACGCCCCCTCCCATAGACTTGCATTGAGGGTGCGTGACGTGGCGTCACTAGGTGGCGTGTGCATGACGCCACGACCGTCGCTGACTGCACCCAGCGTTCAGAACAAAATGTTCCGGATGCTGGGGCAGTGAAGTACCCCTTTAAACAGCTTAAACATCTTAAACAATAACATGTCTGATCGTGGGGTCCGACCGCCAGGACATCAACCCCCGCACGATCTCTGGTGCACGGCGCCGACTCCGCTCCGTGCCCGATGACAGGCGACCACAGCTGTCTATCGCTACAGTATGTACTATGTACATCATAAACACGGTGCCAGCCCAGAGATCGTGTGGGGTCCCAGCGGCCGCACCACCCGCGATCAGAAATCTTATCCCCTAACCTTTGGATAGGGGATAAGATGTTGAGGGATGGAGTACCCCTTTAAAGAATTAATGTAAGCTATATATATATATATATATATATATATATATATATATATATATATATATATAAATGTTGTAAGGGTTTACATGTTGCTAAATAAAGGTAAATACACACTGACACATTCACTCTTCACTTTCTCCTCTATTAGTCGTCGACAGGTCGGTAACAAAGTCCAATTAGTCTTCTGCATTGTGTCACGGAAACGCCGCGCAAAGTCCCTTAACCAAGTTCTGAATCATAAAGCAATTCTAAATGGCGTCCTTGATGTCCACTTGTTCTTGAAAATCAATAAACACATGCCATGATGGAAAGAAAAATTCAGTAAATCACTCAGTTGCCTTAGAAGAAGCAATCCCACCGGGCCCCGGGTGAATAAACAAGAGAGCTTTTACTCAATTCCGAGCCGGTAACAACTTTAATCTGATGCTTCACAATGGAAATGATGTTTTGGAATGAATTAAGGAATATACAATGTTATTAGGCAGGTTTATGGCTTTCCTTAGTGTAACCACTGTGTATCTGGTTATATATGCATAGTCATTATACTGTAAGCATGTTTCGTTATGTACAGGGTGACTTAAAGGGGTACTCCCCTGCAAAACACAGTATGGGGGGGGATTTCACAAAATCCCCTTACAGTATCTGCTCTGCTCACCAATTACAAGCTTTTGGTGGGCAGAGCAGGACTTTGAGGGGATTTGGGGGCATCTGGAGGGAAAGGGGAGGGGGAGCCCCTCCCACCAATATATCTGATTGGACGGTCGTACCGACGTCCAATAAAAGAGCTGTGGGAGGATCATCACTGCTTTCTCTCACAGCTAATTTAGAAGGGAGGTAGGTCACGTGTGTTAAGCCACGTAACCCTTTACTTCCGGGTCATCGGGTCTCTGGAGACCCTAAATGCCCGGAAATGCCGCAATTTTCAGCGATCCTCAATATGGAAGGGTCTCAGGACCCCTCTCGGCCATGTGCTAGGATGCCTGCTGAATGATTTCAGCAGGCAACCCGTTCCAATCCCCGCCAAGCAAGCGGCGGGGATCGGAATCGCTGCAAATTGCCGTTCTGAATTGTCTATATGCGGGGTCTCAGGACTCCCCTTGGCGATGTCATAGGATGCCGGCTGAATGATTTCAGCAGGCATCCTGTTCCGATCACCGCCTGGCAAGCGGCGGTGATCGGAAATACGGAGGGCATACAGGTACGCCCTCCATCCCCAACAGGTTAAAGAAGTTGTTACAGGTCTGTGAGAGACAGAAATCTTGCTTGCTCGTAGGTGACCAAATACTTATTTTCCAACATAATTTGCTAATAAATTCCTTAAAAATCACAATGTGATTTTATGGATTTTTTTTCTCATTATGTCTCTCATAGTTGAGGTTATAATCTATGATGAAAATGACAGGACTCTTTCCTCAAGAATTAGACTCTTATGGTACAACACGCTGGTCTATTACTATGTGAGTCATTATGGTGGTCTACTACTATATGAGGCATTATGGCGGACTACTACTATATGAGGCATTATGGTGGTCTACTACTATATGAGGCATTATGGTGGTCTACTACTGTATGAGGCATTATGGCGGTCTACTACTATATGAGGCATTATGGCGGTCTACTACTATATGAGGTATTATGATGGTCTACTACTATATGAGGCATTATGGTGGTCTACTACTGTATGAGGCATTATGGCGGTCTACTACTATATGAGGCATTATGGCGGTCTACTACTATATGAGGCATTATGGCGGTCTACTACTTTATGAGGCATTATGATGGTCTACCACTATATGAGGCATTATGGTGGTCTACTACTGTATGAGGCATTATGGCGGTCTACTACTATATGAGGCATTATGGCGGTCTACTACTGTATGAGGCATTATGGCGGTCTACTACTGTATGAGACCTTATGGCTGTCTACTACTATATGAGGCATTATGGTGGTCTACTACTGCATGAGACCTTATGGCGGTCTACTACTATATGAGGCATTATGGTGGTCTACTACTATATGGTAGCAGTATGAAGCCTTACAGTATATGGTGGCAGTGTGACAGCCTAACTACTATATAGGGGCCCAAAGCAGGCACTATTACTGTGTGGGGCAATTAGAAATGTGTATAGAGGTGGAGATGGTGCTGAACAAAAAGGAGCCTAAAATGTTTGTCTGGCAGATTCTGTGGAGACAAGGTTTGATTGGGAGACGTCTTCATGGTGGTCCAGGCCAGATAGAGAAGAAAAGGAAACGTGAATGATGTGAGAAGTGAATCATCTGTGATATATTGGGCTACCTCCGATATGTGTACCTCCAATACTAAGAAAAGTGTAACGTGTCATTAGAGGTAATCATGTAGATTACTATTATATTTTGTAAGGTTTGGCATTCTGTTTATGCTCAGAGCCCTAATGCCCAATTTACCTTCAATAATGACTAAAAGAAATCCAGGGGCCAAGCATTAAAGGGGTACTCCGCCCCTAGACATCTTATTGATGTCTGATCGCGGAGACCCCCACGATCTCCCTGCTGCACCCGGCATTGGTTTAGAGCATCTGGTGCAGCGCCGAGGCTTGTGACGTCACAGCCACGCCCCCTCAATGTAAGTCTATGGGAGGGGCGTACGGCTGTCATGCCCCCTCCCTTATACTTGCATTGAGGGGGCATGGCCATGATGTCACGAGTGGGGCATAACCGTGACGTCTTGAGCCTCCGCCCCGCATCACCAGTCATCCGGCACGGACCGAAGTTCGCTCTGTGTGCCAGATGTCTGGGTTGCTGCAGCCAGGATCGTGGGGGTCCCGCCATTGGAAACCTTTGGATAGGGGATAAGATGTCTAGGGGCAGAGTACCCCTTTAATGTCTATTGTTGTAATAGTTTCGATACAACGTGGACCTAAAAGGATCAAGTGCTCCGTAAACAGGTGGTGAAATGGCGGCTGTGAACCAACATGTAGATTCTCAGCGAGCTCACATGACCTCCAGCAATTCACTAAAAGGGTTATAATTCATTTATAGTTCCAACTCGGCGTTGGGTTATATTTATGTATGAATTATAGATCATTTCAAATGTGCAGGAAATACACCTGATATTACTTTTCACCTCAGGTAAAATTCCACCTTAGTTACTTGCAATTATTATCAATTGTACCGTGAAGTGTAAAACATCGCAGCCTAAACACGATACATGGTAGCGAGTAGAAATGTCTTGTTTAGGGTTTTGTTTAGGGTTTGTTTGATTTTTTTAGGGTGTTTTTGTATTGTGGCAAATTTAGATTGTTCCAGGTTGTAAACTAATAATTATTGAAAATAATTACTCGAAATGCGTTTTTTTTTTTTGTGTTTTTCTCGTTGTCCGTATGGATAATTCTTTAGTGTTGGGCGCAAATATTGGCTTTTCGAATTTTTATCGCAAATATCGCAAATTTGCTATTCGCTATATATTCGAAATTCGAATATACGCTTTTTTTCCGCATATGTGAATATTCGTATATGCGCATATTTGAAGGAATATTTGGATATTCCTTCTTTTCACTTGTGGACCAATTAGAATGATGCAAATATAGTTGTCAGAGGTTATCAACAACATCCCTAGCAACCAATAGTAAAGTAGCCCACCCCCTCACTGTTTTCTTCTTCGAATACGCGAAATTCGCAAAATATAGGACGAATATTTGTTAATATATTCGCGAAATATCGCTATCATTTTTAATACATTTGGACTAAAGTTGGACGTTTTACTTTCCTTGAGTTCTGGATTTCCTTTTCTCCTTCGGGAGATTCCATTTGGTCATTACCATTGGTCGCATTGCGATTTTTGTGAATTGTGATTTGTTGATATGGGGCTGGGCTGCCAAAAAAATGTAAATGCTAAGTCAGTGTTTTCCAACCAGGGAGCCTCCAGCTGTTGCAAAACTACAACTCCCAGCATGCCCGGACAGCCTTCGGCTGTCCGGGCATGCTGGGAGTTGTAATTTTGCAACAGCTGGAGGCACCCTGGTTGAGAAACATGCCCTAAGTAATAATTGGGAAGCGGGGGACACATAAAAAACCTGATGCTCACGTAGCCCCGGTCCTCGTAGATCTGGCGCAGAACCCGTTCTCCTCCGTGTGGCCCCAGTATCTTCTCTGTGCTCCCCACAACCATCTGGTTCCAGGACCTTTCCTGCTAAGCCAATCAGTGGCCGAAGCGGTGTCATGTGCCAGGTCAGTGATTGGCTGAGCAGGAAAGTCCTGCAAGTCCCATAGGACACCGGACTGCACGGAGGAGAACGGGATCTGCGGCAGACTCTTTAGTACCATATCCTGCCAGACGAATGATCCTACCCAATGATAATTAAAGGGGTATTCCAGGAAAAAAACTACTTTTTTTTTTTTATATATCAATTGGCTCCAGAAAGTTAAACAGATTTGAAAATTATTTCTATTAAAAAATCTTAATCCTTTCAATAATTATCAGCTGCTGAAGTTGAGTTGTTGTTTTCTGTCTGGCAACAGTGCTCTCTGCTGACATCTCTGCTTGTCTCGGGAACTGCACAGAGTAGAAGAGGTTTGCTATGGGGATTTGCTTCTAAACTGGGCGGTTCCCGAGACAGGTGTCATCAGAGAGCACTCAGACAGAAAAAAATAACTCAACTTCAGCAGCTCATAAGTACTGAAAGGATTAAGATTTTTTAAATAGAAGTCATTTACAAATCTGTTTAACTTTCTGGAGCCAGTTGATATATAAAACATTTTTTTTCCAGGATAACCCCTTTAATGAAGGAGTTGCTGATATGAAGCAGTGATCTGTTACCTTTTTATATATTTTTTTTCCTGCAGAGGAAATATTATCCTTGATGGGACTTGAACCCAGGACTCCAGCACTGCAGGGTAACAGTGCTAACCACTGAGCCACCATGCTTCCCGCATTATGAAATATTAACCCACAAGTTCCCTCAAATCTTAACCTCTCTCTGCACTGGGTTAGGGTGCATGCACACCATGTTTTTGCAGTACAGTTCCCGTATCAGGTTTTTGATGAACAGCGGATTCCTCAAAACCGGACTAAACTGTATCAAAACGTGTGTACAAATTTCAACCCGTATACGGTTTGAAAAATAATGTCCGGTCGCATCCGTTTTTTAAGGGGAAAAAAAAGTATACGTTTTTAACTTTTCACTCCATTTTGAATAAAGTTTCACTTGTTTGATTGAGATTCCAAGAAAAAAAACTGTGCAAAGTCAAAAACCGTATGGAGCAAACCGGATGGAACCGTACGCACATACAGTTCTGTTCGGTTTCCATTGACTCCTGTGTTAAAAAAAACAAAAAACATTTCGGTTTAATACGGTTTTTCACCCAGACCAAAAAACATAGTAGTCTACGGTTTTGGGTACGTGTAAAAAAAACGGACAATACCATATAAGGCGCAAAACGGACTAAACTGGATGATGCGTTTGACATACGGTTTACAATGTTGACTCAATGCATACGGTTTTCTATACGGTTTCGTACGGTTTCTTATCTTGAAACCGTATACGGGAACTGTATAGCAAAAACGTGGTGTGCATGAACCCTACACCATCCTATATATAAGTAAATGGTGAACCTGCGCTGTTTCGTTCCATCCCATCAGCGATGTCTATGCTCCTGCACAGTAGGTCCATCAGGGAAGGACAGGGGAGGGTGTGTTAAAGTTAAACAGTTAAAGAAAGTTTACAGATTTGTAAATTACTTCTATTTAAAAATCTTAACTCTTCCAGTACATATCAGCTGCTGTACGCTCCACTAAACACCACTAGGGGTCCCCATACCATCCAGAACATAATCATGTCTGACTGCAGCATCATCTTTGTCCAGGCTGAAGCACAGGCAGGGACAAAGTCCAGGAATTGAGGTCGGGACTAGCACTCCTTTGTGCTCACTCCTGTCCTATCAGACTGCAGCATGAGAACAGAAAGGAGGGGGTTACAGAGCAGCCTGCAGTGATTAGATAAAGAGACACAGCACAGCACAGAAGACTTAGGGAGGAAGTGAATGCATGCAGAGTGAGGAACCCCCCCCCCCCCCCCCCCCCGTCCAGAGCACAAGAGGACAAACCAAATGACCAACAGATAGAAGGTATTTGTGAGAGAATTATAGATGCTAGACACATAAAAATGATATGTACATGATCAGGATTAGGTACTGATTAACATATAAAATAAATTGTGGGATATGGCAGGCACTCTTTCAAATACCTTGTGATTCGCCAAAAATAAATCCAAAAAGTTTTAGATTCAAATGGATACCCACTATGTATCAGTGGCGCCAGGTCTGGTGGACCGGACCACTCACTTCAATGCCTTCCATGTGATGCTACATTTCCCCTTCAACCAAGACCACAAATTGAAGTGCAATCTGTGTCACCATTTATAAGTGACCCCCATTTTCTATTCTATCATTTTTCAGACTTCACACCCATCACAAAAACATTTCTAAATGAATCACAAGTAATTTCTTGCAAAAAAAAATAATTTCTGTAAAAATATATCTGTCTGCAATGCTATTCTAGCAGTCAAAAATATTGTAAAACTACAAAAATTGCATCGCGATTTTTGTGAATTGGGATGTCGATATGGGTCTGGGCTCCCAACAAAATTCATATGCTAAGTCAGTGTTTCCCAACCAGGGTGCCTCCAGCTGTTACAAAACTACAACTCCAATCATGCCCGGACAGCCTTCGGGCATGATGGGAGTTGTAGTTTTGCAACAGCTTGAGGCACCCTAGTTGGGAAACACGTCCTAAGTAATAATTGGGACGTGGAGAAAACAGAAAAAAACCTGATGCTCACCTAGCCCCGGTCCCCCTAGCTCTACCACAGATCCCATTCTCCTCCATGAGGTCCCGATATCTTCTCTGTGTTGCCGACAACCAGCTGGTTCCAGGACCTTTCCCGATCAGCCAATCAGTGGCTGCAGCGGTGTCATGTGTCAGGCCAGTGATTGGCTGAGCAGGAGGGTCCTGTAAGTCCCATAAGACACTGGATTGCATGAAGGAGAATGGGATCTGAGGCAGACCTACAGGGGACCGGGGTGAGGGGAGCATCAGGTTTTTTGTGTTACCCTCGCGCCCGGAACAACATTAATGAGATGTGACATGAGGGGGGGAATGAGACATGGGAGTTTAGACATAAAATGGGGGAGTGGACATAAAAAGGGGGGATGTGACATCGGGGGGGGGGGCATGGGGGGATGTAATATGGGAGTGTGGACATGAAATGGGGGAGATGTGACATTGGGGGAGGGGGTGACATGGGGGACGAGATATTGAAGTGTGGACATGAAATGGGAGAGATGTGACATGGGGGGAATGTGACATGGGAGTTTGGAGACAAAATGGGGGGGTGTACATGAAATGGGGGAGATGTGACATGGGAGTTTGGACACAAAATGGGGGGTGGACATGAAATGAGGAATTGTGACACGGGGGGAATGTGACATGGGAGTTTGGAGACAAAATGGGGGGGTGGACATGAAATGGGGGAGATGTGACATGGGGGAATGTGACATGGGAGTTTGGAGACAAAATGGGGGGTGGACATGAAATGGGGGAGATGTGATATGGGGGAATGTGACATGGGAGTTTGGACACAAAATGGGGGGGTGGATATGAAATGAGGAGATGTGACATGGGGGAAATGTGACATGGGAGTTTGGAGACAAAATGGGGGGTGGACATGAAATGGGGGAGATGTGACATGGGAGTTTGGACTCAAAATGGGGGGGGTGGACATGAAATGGGGAGATGTGACATTGGGAAAAGGGTTGACATGCGGGGATGTAATATGGGAGTTTGGACACAAAATGGGGGAGTGGACATGTTATGGGGAAGATGTGACATAGGAGAGGAGGGACATGGGGAATGTGACATAGGGGTGTAGACATGAAATGGGGGATATGTGACATGGGGAGATGTGACATCGGGGGAGTGACATGGGGGGATGTTACATGGGAGTTTGGACACGAAATGGGGGAGTGGACATGATATGGGGGTGATGTGACATCGGAGAGGAAGTGACATGGGGGTGTGGACATGAAATGGGGGATATGTGACATGGGGGAGATGTGACATTGGGGGAGTGGTTGACATGGGGGATGTGATATGGGAGTTTGGACACGAAATGGGGGAGTGAACATGTTATGGGGGAGATGTTACATTGGAGGGGAGTGGCATGGGGAATGGGACATAGGGGTGTGGACATGAAATGGGGGATATGTGACATGGGGGAGATGTGACATCGGGGGAGTGACATGGGAGTTTGGACACAAAATGGGGGAGTGGACATGATATGGGGGAGATGTGACATCGGAGAGGAAGTGACATGGGGGTGTGGACATGAAATGGGGGATATGTGACATAAAATGGGGGGGGATACAAATGAAATGGGAGATGTGAAACAAAGGATGGACATGAAATGGGGGGATAGACGTGAAATATGGGGGAATGTGAAATTGGGGGACAGAAATAAAATGGGTGGATGGGACAAGACATTGGGGGATTTCACCATTTGTTTATAATATCGCAATCACATAATGAAAGTGCAATGTTCACCACTATAATCACAATTGCACATTTCCCGAAATGGTGCAGCCCTAAGAGTTACATTCCCAACCTCCCGTAACAAGAAAAGTTCTAGTTAATAAAATATCAGTAGCGACACAACCCGTTTCACAGAGGTGTAATGCGCCATAAATACACTTCTTAGCTGTCGTATGTTCATCATATTATTGAGATCTGTTTTTAGGGAACTTTTATGAGCTCTACAATAAAAGAGAGCAGGCTGCTGGCATTAACATTTTGTGGCATATTATCCCAGACAATGAAAACTCGCCTTAAAAATTCCGCATTTTGTCATAATGTCACACAATGAAACTCCATTCAGGAGGCACATTAGACTCTAACAAGGCGCTTAGGACAATAATCTTGCTTCGTCTGGGCTTTGAGCTGTCTGTAGGCGCCCGATTTTAGCACAATATTTTTGAAACATTTTTTTTTTATAGGTTACCTGCTGTGCCAGAGAGCCAAATGTACCGAGTGAACAGACTTCGTTTTATTAATTTGGACTTGGAGAAAAAGTGGCCTTAAAAGCTTAGGGAACAGTGACATTTACAGAGCTCTGGGAAAAGTCAGTACGAGAAGACATCGACTGTCACTCACCGTAAAAATACTTAGCCTTTTAACAACGATTTTATACCTGGGGCTTTTGCTCTTTTTCTTTTCCATTTCAAGAGGCACCGAATTAATTGTTAAAGTTTAACAATTAAAATGTTGACCTCTCCTTGGTTTACGAGAGCCTCTTTATCCCACATCCCTTCGAGAACCCTTAATAAAGGTGGATTTTTTTGTACTTCTAATTAAAGCTTTAAGTATAATTGCATCCTGGCGGTCTAGAAAGAAGCGCCGTGTGCCAACCGGGGGGATGAAGAGAGAAAGAAAAAAAAAAAAAAAGTCAAGTTATGGCAGAAAGAGATGACAATCTGACAACATGTCAATGCCGTCCAATTTTTGGGGACTGAAATAGCATTCTCTTAAAAGTTCCCGGGATTCTAAATGACGCATTATACTATTACACTGTCCATGAGTAGGTGCCAAAATTGTAAATAAGACTATATTGAATTTATTATATTATTCGTATTAAGATTAAAACGCGTGAGCGGAAATAAGATTGACAAAGGTTAAAAATAGGCGGAAAGATTTCCATCTCTATTCACTGCCATGGAGAAAGAAAGAAAAAGTGGTAGAAATTGAGAAAAAATCTTTGCTACATTTTTTAAGTCTATTTCAGTAAAAAATAACATAACTGGTAGACAGTGGCACTACATTTTATTTTTTCTATATAATAGAAATGTTTTTTTTAATTAATCAATGTTACTCAGTAGTCGTAGACCAAAATTAAAAGAAATTATCCAATTTTTATTTTTATTTTTTTATTTTGTTTTTAAGCCAGCACTATATCTGCCAACCATCGTTGTCTGGTCTTGGAGCTAAACCCCATTCCCAGTTTTGGGACTGATGGATAATTTTGCCTATGTTTTGTTTTTTTCGCTGAAAATCTTTGACCCCTTGCAGTCACAAGCAATTTTTGCCTTGACACGGAAACCCTGACATAAGTAACTTTTGTGGAAATAACTTTAGGATTCAGAGATTCATTTTTGTGACATATTGTACTTTATGTTAGGGGTCAATTGTGGATCGATATATTTAGCGTGTTTTAGGTTTTTTGGGTGAAAAATTCCCAAAATTTGTGAAAATTTAAATAATTAGCGCTTTTTGCTAATTCTGCTAAATGTGAAATTCTCTGCTTATACGGAAAATAGTCATGCCACATAAACTAGTTACTGTAATTATTCACAATTACAATATATCTACTTTATGTTGTTGTTGTTGTTTTTTTATTTTTTTATTTAAAGAGTTTTTTAATTTAGCAGCAATTTTAAACATTTTTAAGAAAATTTCAAAATCTGAATTCTTCTGGACCGGTTTGGTTCTATAGTGTATTTGGGGAAACCAAATTATGTATGTTAGAAACCCAAATAAAACTCCTCATTTTAAAAACTCCATCCCTTCTTTTACAGAAATGGGAGAGTCACTCATCTGTAGGTGACATTTCAGGGTTGTTGCCCCTCATCAGTACAAAGCAGGGTGCTGGCTGGTATACAGACCGTTGTCATAGGACTGAGGGGTAATAGCTATCCTTGAAAGCACCAATAGGAATGTGAAGACTTATAGTGTATTTATGCAACACTTGAAAAAAGGACATGCAAAGCAGCCCTACCCCAGAAGGAAAAGAGCCAGCTCACGAGTCAATGTTTGGCTCCTTTAAAAGCCTTGGAACATTACTGGGGATTAGTTTAGGCATGTGTATCCACACAGAATCAATCATCCCCCTCTCCTGTGCAACCGACCAGATCTTAGACATGTTGGATGTGACCAGCCCTTTCCCCTAGGGCTGGGCGGTATGACCAAATCTGCGCATCACAGAAATTTTGTACCTTTCGGCGGTTCCACAGTATATAACGGTATTTCCTCCCCCCCCCCCCCAAATTAATTATCAGCGCTGCGCTGTTCTTCCCCCAACAAAAATTAATTATCAGCCCAGCACTGCCCCCATCGAGGGGAAATATTCACACATCACCCACTAGAGCTGCCCTCCTTGTGCTGTTTCAAGGTAAACAAAATAAACTAACGGCATGTTCCGATGTCGGCCTTACGCTGGGGACCGGAACGTCGGACAGCCGTCAGCCTATCACCGGCCGCAGTGATGTTCCGCCTCGCCCGCTGATAGGCTGAGCCCACTGTCATGTAAGGAGCTCTTGGCGGCTTCTTACATGACAGTGGGCTCAGCCTATCAGCGGCCGAGGCGGAACATCGCTGCGGCCAGTGATAGGCTGACGGCTGTAGGACGTTCCATTCCCTAGGAAGCAGATGAGGCCGGTACCTGACCAACGGGAGGTGAGTTAAAGTTTATTTTGTTTACTTTTTGCAGCCCGGGCATAGGGATACAGCACAGTATAAAGCAGTGGTCTTCAACCTGCCGACCTCCAGATGTTGCAAAACTACAACTCCCAGCATGCCCGGACAGCCAACTCGCGGGTGACATGTGAATAGTTCCCCGATGTGGGGACAGCACAGCGCTGGGCTAATTCATTCATTCATTCTCGAGGGGGAGGGGCCCAACCGGTATTGCGGTATGGGTTAAAATTCATATCATGCAGCACAAAAATGTCGGTATTCGGTATGAACCGGTATACCGCCCAGCCTTACTTTCCCTCTGAAATATCTCCGAACAAGTGAGTTTAACCCCTACAGGACCAATGACATAACCTTATGTCCCGACACCCTGGGTCTTAAGGACCAAGGACGTACAGTTACGTCATGGGCAGTTCTGGTCCCCGCCATGCGCCGGGCGGGGATCGGATCGGGATGCCTGCTGAAATCATTCAGCAGGCATCCTGTGTAAATGCCCAGGGGGGGTCATTAGACCCCCCCCCCCCCCCATGTCGGTGAATTCACACATGCGATTTGCGGCTATTCCGGCGATGTGGGTCACGTGTGACCCGCTGACCCGGAGATACAAGGTGATGGTCCAGCCAATAGCAGCCGGCAGGTGAGGAGTTAACAGCATCCTTCTGCAGCTCCCGCGGCTGCCTGGGTTCAGCCAGCGGTCAGAGCTGCTGGAGGAAGCCGGGGACCCCCCCCCCCTCTGCCGAGATCGGAGCCCCCAGAGAAGAAAAGAAGCCCCCCATAGATCAGGGAAAGCATACAGCTCAGGGAAAGGTAGGGTAAATAGTAAAAAATAAAGTAAAAAAAAGTTTTAAAAAAATGTCCCCCTCCCCTGACCCCCTAATAGGTCCCCAAGGGTCTTCTGCAGTTTTTCAGTGTGACGTGGGCCCTATTAGGGGTTCAGGGCGCTGCATTGGCCCCCCCCCAATTTTTTTTTGGGCTGCAGCATTTTTTCCCCCCATATAACGGTGTGTGATTTCTAATCACACATCGTTATATATAGTATACACCAAGCACACACACATTACATAACCCCCCCCCACACACACACCCCCTACCCCCCCCCCCCACCACCGATGGCTCGCCGGGCATTTTCGGTAGCGGAGGCATACGCTTTTCTTGCCTCCGACTCCGAATCTGTCAGTGAGGACGATGAAGATTCAACATTTCTGTGTTCTTCATCATCCTCCTCATCATCTAGTAGTGATGATGAGCCCCCTGCACGGCGGCGGAGACGCCGCCAGGCGAGGCCACGCACCCCCCATGATAGTGGCCCAGTGGCCGGCACTAGTGCGAGTGGTGATGCCGCTCGTACTAGGAGTCCGACCCCCCAGACAAGTTTACCGGAGCCCCCTTCCGGTGAACCTGTCTGGAGACCCCCAGAGGGTTCCGGAGTTTGTTGGCGACTCCAGAATCCAGATTGACAATTCTGGATTCACTGAAATTTACTATTTCAGTTATTTTTTCAGTGACAGTTTTGTCAATCACATGGTGGATCAGATGAATCTGTACGCCAGGCAGTTCATCGGCCACCACCCTGATTCTTTTTTGGCCAGGTCCAATGAATGGTGCGCCATTGATGCAGCAGAAATGAGGACATTTTGGGGCCTCTTGCTGCATATGGGCCTGGTCAAAAAGCCCAGCGTCAGACAGTACTGGAGCAGGGACATCCTATACCAGACCCCGCTTTACAGCATGGTCATGACACAGAGGCGGTTCGAGGCCATTTGGAAATGCCTGCATTATGCAGATAATGCGACATGTCCGCCCCGAGGTGATCCCGCCTATGACCGGCTTTACAAAGTGAGGCCGGTCATTGATCACTTAGGGGCCAAATTTTTGGAGGCCTATGTACCCCTCAAGGAGCTCTCGGTTGATGAGTCTCTTATCAGTTTTAAGGGGAGACTCATCTTCCGCCAGTATATTCCCTCGATGCGGGCGCGGTATGGCGTGAAGCTCTATAAACTTTGTGAGAGTACCTCCTGGTACAATCTCAAGTTTAGAGTGTATGAGGGACGAGATTCCTGTATTGAACCCCCAGATTGTTCCCCCACTCTGGGTGTTACCGGGAAACTCGTTTGGGAGCTTGTGCACCCATCGCTGGATAAGGGTTACCACGTGTACGTGGACAACTTTTATACCAGCATCCCTCTGTTCACATCCCTTGTCACCAGATCCACGTCCACTTGTGGGACCGTGCGGAAAAACCAGAGAGGCCTCCCTCTAAATTTTGTTAAGACACCTATTCCCAAGGGTGAGTCCCGTGCCCTTGCCCATGAAAACCTGTTGCTGGTCAAGTATAAGGATAAGAGGGATGTCCTTATGCTGACCACTATTCATGGCAACGGCAGCTCACCTGTCCCTGTGCGAGGTACCACAACACCGGTCCTCAAGCCCGATTGTATTCTGGACTACAATCGGTATATGGGGGGGAGTTGATCTTTCTGATCAAGTCCTCAAGCCATATAACGCCATGCGGAAAACGCGGGTATGGTACAAGAAAGTTGCGGTCTACATGGTACAGGTTGCCATGTACAACGCTTTTGTACTGTCCCAGTACGCTGGCAACACAGGGACATTCCTCCAGTTCCAAGAAAAAGTCCTAAAGGTCCTGATCTTTGGCGACTGGGAAAGAGCAGGCCGGACTTCCCAAGGAACTGAAGTAATAGGTGCCAGGATCGTCCCAGGTCAACACTTTCCAGGTGAGGTCCCCCACACTGGAAAGAAGGGACGATCCCAGAAAAGATGCAGAGTGTGTTACAAGAGGGGGATTCGGAAGGACACCACCACTCAATGTGACACTTGCCCAGATAATCCGGGCCTCTGCATTAAGGATTGCTTCAGGGAGTATCACACTTCCATGGAGTTCTAAATTTTCCCTCTTCATTTTAATTTTCCACAAGTTGACCCAAATGTACCAAGTCCAGAGAACATTCCAAGTTTTAACCCCATAAAACCACTAAATTGCCCCAAAAAATATTTAATCCAAAAAGAAAAAAAAAAATGATAAGACCTCTGGGGGTATTTTTTTTATAAAGAATGGGTCATGGGTCACTGAGTCACTATCATCGGGGACTTTTTATGTTGCCTCAAATGCGCAGCGCTCTCTCTCCACCTGAGCGGGGTGCGCATTTGAGGCAACAAGTTAAGGACGGCCACACATATCACATTCCAGAATGATGATTCAGAGCATAGGGTTTGGGGCGGGCATATTTTTTTGTTTTGGCTATGCTCTGGGTCATCATTCTGGGAACATAATCTATTTTATAATTTTATGTCCCACTGTACCCCATTTTAGTTACTTAGTGTACCCCAGTTATTTACCCCATGTAATGCCCCTTGAGGGGGGGTCCCACTGTTCTGGCTCCATAGGAGAAAGCCAAAGCTCAAGGACCCTGACTGATCTCCGGAACCTCTGAGACCGGTGTGCACGCTGTTTACGCCCAGACTTGAGGTATGCCCTTACTCCAAAGAAATGTATTTACACATTTACAATGACATTTTCTCCTTTTACCACTTGTGAAAATGAAAAATTTGGGGTAACCCCAGCATTTTAGTATAAACAAATCAAATTTTTCATTTTCACATCCCACTTCATGAATATTTATCAAAAACCTGTGGGGTGTTAAGGCTCACTGTACCCCTTGTTATGTTCCTTGAGGGGTGCAGTTTCCAAAATAGTATGCCATGTGTTTTCTTTTTGCTGTCCTGGCACCATAGGGGCTTCCTAAATGCGACATGTCCCCCCCCCCCCCCATTTCAGCAAAATTTGTAAATGTGACTCCTTCTCTTCTGAGCATTGTAGCGCTCCCGTAGTGCATTTGATGTCCACTTATGGGGTACTTCCATACTCAGAAGAAATGGGTTTACAAATTTTGGGGGGTATTTTCTGCTATTAACCCTTGCAAAAATGGGAAATTTGGGAGGGAAAACACATTTTAGTGAAAATTTTTTTTTTTTTTTACATATGCAAAAGTCGTGAAACCCCTGTGGGGTATTATGGCTCACTTTATTCCTTGTTACGTTCCTCAAGGGGTCTAGTTTCCAAAATGGTATGCCATGTGTTTTTTTTTTGCTGTTCTGGCCCCATAGGGGCTTCCTAAATGCGACATGCCCCCCAAAAACCATTTCAGAAAAATGTACTCTCCAAAATCCCCTTGTCGCTCCTTCGCTTCAAGCCCTCTACTGCGCCCGCCGAACACTTTACATAGACATATGAGGTATGTGCTTACTCGAGAGAAATTGGGCTACAAATACAAGTAAAAATTTTCTCCTTTTACCCCTTGTAAAAATTCAAAAATTGGGTCTACAAGAACATGCAAGTGTAAAAAATGAAGATTGTGAATTCTCTCCTTCACTTTGCTGCTTTTCCTGTGAAACTCCTAAAGGGTTAAAACGCTGACTGAATGTCATTTTGAATACTTTGGGGGTTTTAGTTTTTATAATGGGGTCATTTGTGGGGTATTTCTAATATGAAGACCCTTCAAATCCACTTCAAACCTGAACTGGTCCCTGAAAAATAGTGAGTTTGAAAATTTTGTGAAAAATTGGAAAATTGCTGCTGAACTTTGAAGCCCTCTGGTGTCTTTCAAAAGTAAAAACTCATCAATTTTATGATGCAAACATAAAGTAGACATATTGGAAATGTGAATAAAAAAAAATTATTTGGAATATCCATTTTCCTTACAAGTAGAGAGCTTCAAAGTTAGAAAAATGCAAAATTTTCAATTTTTTTCTCAAATTTTGGGATTTTTCACCAAGAAAGGATGCAAGTATCGACAAAAATTTACCACCATGTTAAAGTAGAATATGTCACGAAAAACAATCTTGGAATCAGAATGATAACTAAAAGCATTCCAGAGTTATTAATGTTTAAAGTGACAGTGGTCAGATGTTTAAAAAACGCTCTGGTCCTAAGGCGTAAAATGGCCTGGTCCTTAAGGGGTTAAAGGGGTACTCCGCCCCTAGACATATTATCCCCTATCCAAAGGATGGGGGATAAGATGTCTGATTGCGAGGGTCCTGCTGCTGGGACCCCTGCGATCTGTGTGCAGCAGCCGTTGTTAATTTAGAATTCTGGGTGCGGGCGGCAGGGGTCGTGGCATCAAGGCCACACCCCTTGTGACATCACACCACACCCCCTTGATGCAAGTCTATGGGAGGGGCGTGGTGGTTGGCATTGAGGGGGCATGGCATGACATCACAAGAGGCGTGGCCATGACACCACAACCCCTGCTGCCCGCACCAATTGTTTGGAACAAAATGTTACGAATGCTGGGGCAACCGAGTACACCTTTAAGTTTCTTGATAAATACGTTCATAAAGTCCATAGATGATGCCTTCCTGTTCTTCCACCACTCGACACTCTGTCATCACATTGCGATTATGGTACTTAATTTTTTTATTAAATCCCAGATCAAACTGAAATAACAGACATTTACCTATATGTCCTCATTCATTGATGCTTTCATCTTCCGATCTATTCACAAAGGTCAGGACATTGCATGGGATGCAGAAAGCACATCCCGATACTTGGCCTGGACGGTTGCACATTGTTGAAGGAAGGCTGTGGCCTATCCTTTGGATAGGGGATAAGATGTCTAAGCGCTGGAGTACCCCTTTAAGGGCAGGTCCTGCAGGACTCCTGCTAATGGGAACTGCGTTCCTGCTGTGGAAAAAGTGCAGGAACTCCATTACCATGAGCTCCTGCAGGACTTGAGCCCTGCTGCGACCCCTTTAGTTATAATGGCGTATGTACACAGTCACAACTGGGACCACTGCGACCCCTTTAGTTTATAATGGCCTATGGACACAGTCACAACTAGGACCACTGGGACCCCTTTAGTTAAAATGGCCTATGGACACAGTCACAACTAGGACCACTGCGACCCCTTTAGTTATAATGGCCTATGGACACAGTCACAACTGAGACCAATGCGACACCTTTAGTAAAAATGATCATGGTGTAATGACAGCTAGCTGCTTCCAGATTATCCTGATGTACTCTGCTGTTGTAGACCTCATTCTCCAGCTGACATCTTTGATATCGTAAACTACGATTTCTTGCCCAGTGTTGTATCCACATGAGTATAAATCCCTCATCTATTCATTTAGTGAAGCACAATCTTACTCTAATATATTGTCAACACCTTTCCAAAGCCTCGCAGGCACGCCAGTCATTGAGGATTTACGAGGGTTCAGTCATTAATACAGAATAAAAGCAATTAATGAGGACATGAGTTGGGCGTTGAATGTAGACTCAGCTTCTCTATCAGAGGATGGTTCTGGATGTAAAAGTGGGTTAAATAAACAAATGTTAATAACACCGATCGCAGCGTTCAGATTAAACCCTGCAGAGTCAATCTGCTTCTGGCTGTGGAGGCTCCAACCAGCGAAGACTAATTAGACGCCGGCAAACACTTAGGCGATCACACCTTGTGCAGAGACGCGTCTTCCTGTCATTTGGCAAATCTCTCAGATGCTTCCAAGCATGAGTCAACAAATCCCCGCAAACAAGTTCATCACTTTTGTTGTCAGTGACATGTATCAGATCACCATGGCTGCAGGTGGAAGGTGACAATCTACATCAGTAATAACATTATCTTATGAGATCCATGCTGAAATAAAGACACCTTTTGCTTATGCTAACTTGTTTTCACCTACAAATTTACTTTAGTTGTGTGAGTGCATTTTAATAGTAACCATATATATCGTTCTGAAGGTCTGAAATGCTACTGTTTTTACACTTAAAGGTAATAAATAGAGATGAGCGAATTTCAGAACAATTCGATTCGGTCCAATTTCATTCCCGGCGAATCGCTATGAAAAACGGCTATTTCTGGCCTACTGAGAGGCTCAATAGGGGTGTAGAACACTTTGCCTCGTCCTAACACACATAGGGAGTGTGCTGTGTTAGTGAAATAATACTGTTATTCAGTATGACATGCAGATTACCGGCGTAATTATTACTTTGTTTCCCCGAAAATAAACCCTTCCCCGAAAGTAAGCCCTAGCAGGATTATCAGGGTGGGCTGCAATATAAAGACCTGGCGGACCGCAGTCCAGATCCGGACCGCGGCCGCCAGTAATGCCAGCAGGGGGTCCTCCACGCTGCTACAGCCCCCCATCCTCCACACTGCTACAGCCCCCCATCCTCCACACTGCTACAGCCCCCCATCCTCCACACTGCTACAGCCCCCCATGTTGTTCAAGGTACATACTGTAAATAAATAAGCCCTACCCTGAAAATAATGTTTTTTGTGACTAAAATTAATATAAGACCCGGTCTTATTTTCGGAGAAATACGGTAGAATCACTGCCGCAGAGCTTCTGGATGTGGCAGATTTTTTATGTAAATTTAATTTAATTTGAATTTATTTGAATTTTTTGATTATCTATTCTGTTGAGAATCTGTTACGCCGAGCGCTCCGGGTCCCCGCTCCTCCCCGGAGCGCTCGCTACACTCTCGCTATTGCAGCGCTCCGGTCAGATCCACTGACCCGGTGCGCTGCGATCCTGCCTCCAGCCGGGATGCGATTCGCGATGCGGGT
This sequence comes from Hyla sarda, assembly GCF_029499605.1. Taxonomy (NCBI): domain Eukaryota; kingdom Metazoa; phylum Chordata; class Amphibia; order Anura; family Hylidae; genus Hyla; species Hyla sarda. The sequence goes on from NC_079194.1 coordinate 10,715,501, forward strand.
GGCGCCCGATCGCGATGCGCACCCCGGCTCCCGTACCTGACTCGCTCTCCGTCGGTCCTGTCCCGGCGCGCGCGGCCCCGCTCCCTAGGGCGCGCGCGCGCCGGGTCTCTGCGATTTAAAGGGCCACTGCGCCGCTGATTGGCGCAGTGGTTCTAATCAGTGTGTTCACCTGTGCACTCCCTATGTATACCTCACTTCCCCTGCACTCCCTCGCCGGATCTTGTTGCCATTGTGCCAGTGAAAGCGTTTCCTTGTGTGTTCCTAGCCTGTGTTCCAGACCTCCTGCCGTTGCCCCTGACTACGATCCTTGCTGCCTGCCCCGACCTTCTGCTACGTCCGACCTTGCTTCTGTCTACTCCCTTGTACCGCGCCTATCTTCAGCAGTCAGAGAGGTTGAGCCGTAGCTAGTGGATACGACCTGGTCACTACCGCCGCAGCAAGACCATCCCGCTTTGCGGCGGGCTCTGGTGAACACCAGTAGTGACTTAGAACAGGTCCACTAGCACGGTCCACGCCAATCCCTCTCTGGCACAGAGGATCCACCTTCTGCCAGCCGGCATCGTGACAGTAGATCCGGCCATGGATCCCGCTGAAGTTCCTCTGCCAGTTGTCGCCGACCTCACCACGGTGGTCGCCCAGCAGTCACAACAGATAGCGCAACAAGGCCACCAGCTGTCTCAACTGACCGTGATGCTACAGCAGCTACTACCTCAGCTTCAGCAATCATCTCCTCCGCCAGCTCCTGCACCTCCTCCGCAGCGAGTGGCCGCTTCAGGCCTACGACTATCCTTGCCGGATAAATTCGATGGGGACTCTAAATTTTGCCGTGGCTTTCTTTCTCAATGTTCCCTGCACTTGGAGATGATGTCGGACCAGTTTCCTACTGAAAGGTCTAAGGTGGCTTTCGTAGTCAGCCTTCTGTCTGGAAAAGCTCTGTCATGGGCCACACCGCTCTGGGACCGCAATGACCCCGTCACTGCCTCCGTACACTCCTTCTTCTCGGAAATTCGAAGTGTCTTTGAGGAACCTGCCCGAGCCTCTTCTGCTGAGACTGCCCTGCTGAACCTGGTCCAGGGTAATTCTTCCGTTGGCGAGTACGCCGTACAATTCCGTACTCTTGCTTCAGAACTATCCTGGAATAATGAGGCCCTCTGCGTGACCTTTAAAAAAGGCCTATCCAGCAACATTAAAGATGTTCTGGCCGCACGAGAAATCCCTGCTAACCTACATGAACTCATTCATCTAGCCACTCGCATTGACATGCGTTTTTCCGAAAGGCGTCAGGAGCTCCGCCAGGATATGGACTTTGTTCGCACGAGGCGTTTTTTCTCCCCGGCTCCTCTCTCCTCTGGTCCCCTGCAATCCGTTCCTGTGCCTCCCGCCGTGGAGGCTATGCAAGTTGACCGGTCTCGCCTGACACCTCAAGAGAGGACACGACGCCGCATGGAGAATCTCTGCCTGTACTGTGCCGGTACCGAACACTTCCTGAAGGATTGTCTTATCCGTCCTCCCCGCCTGGAAAGACGTACGCTGACTCCGCACAAGGGTGAGACAGTCCTTGATGTCAACTCTGCTTCTCCACGTCTTACTGTGCCTGTGCGGATATCTGCCTCTACCTTCTCCTTCTCTACTATGGCCTTCTTGGATTCCGGATCTGCAGGAAATTTTATCTTGGCCTCTCTCATCAACAGGTTCAACATCCCGGTGACCAGTCTCGCCAGACCCCTCTACATCAATTGTGTTAACAATGAAAGATTGGACTGTACCATACGTTTTCGCACGGAGCCCCTCCTAATGTGCATCGGACCTCATCACGAAAAAATTGAGTTTTTGGTCCTCCCCAATTGCACTTCTGAAATTCTCCTTGGACTACCCTGGCTTCAACACCATTCCCCAACCCTGGATTGGTCCACAGGGGAGATCAAGAGTTGGGGTACCTCTTGTTTCAAGGACTGCCTTAAACCGGTTCCCAGTACTCCCTGCCGTGACCCTGTGGTTCCCCCTGTAACCAGTCTCCCTAAGGCCTATATGGACTTTGCTGATGTATTTTGCAAAAAACAAGCTGAGACTCTACCTCCTCACAGGCCTTATGACTGTCCTATTGACCTCCTCCCGGGCACTACTCCACCCCGGGGCAGAATTTATCCTCTGTCCGCCCCAGAGACTCTTGCTATGTCCGAGTACATCCAGGAAAATTTAAAAAAGGGCTTTATCCGCAAATCCTCCTCTCCTGCCGGAGCCGGATTTTTCTTTGTGTCCAAAAAAGATGGCTCCCTACGTCCTTGCATTGACTACCGCGGTCTTAATAAAATCACGGTAAAGAACCGCTATCCTCTACCTCTTATCTCTGAACTCTTTGATCGCCTCCAAGGTGCCCACATCTTTACCAAACTGGACTTAAGAGGTGCTTATAATCTCATCCGCATCAGGGAGGGGGATGAATGGAAAACGGCATTTAACACTAGAGATGGACACTTTGAGTATCTGGTCATGCCCTTTGGCCTGTGCAACGCCCCTGCCGTCTTCCAAGACTTTGTTAATGAAATTTTTTGTGATCTCTTATATTCCTGTGTTGTTGTGAATCTGGACGATATTCTGATTTTTTCTGCCAACCTAGAAGAACACCGCCAACATGTCCGCATGGTTCTTCAGAGACTTCGTGACAATCAACTTTATGCCAAAATGGAGAAATGTCTGTTTGAATGTCAATCTCTTCCTTTCCTAGGATACTTGGTCTCTGGCCGGGGACTACAAATGGATCCAGACAAACTCTCTGCCGTCTTAGATTGGCCACGCCCCTCCGGACTCCGTGCTATCCAACGTTTTTTGGGGTTCGCCAATTATTACAGACAATTTATTCCACATTTTTCCACCATTGTGGCCCCTATCGTGGCTTTAACCAAAAAGAATGCCAATCCTAAGTCATGGCCTCCTCAAGCGGAAGACGCCTTTAAACGGCTCAAGGCTGCCTTTTCTTCTGCTCCCGTGCTCTCCAGACCTGACCCATCTAAACCCTTCCTATTGGAGGTAGATGCCTCCTCAGTGGGAGCTGGAGCGGTTCTTCTACAAAAAAATTCTTCCGGGCATGCTGTTACTTGTGGTTTTTTTTCTAGGACCTTTTCTCCGGCGGAGAGGAACTACTCCATTGGGGATCGAGAGCTACTGGCCATTAAATTGGCACTTGAGGAATGGAGGCATCTGCTGGAGGGATCAAAATTTCCAGTTATTATTTACACCGATCACAAGAATCTGTCCTATCTCCAGTCTGCCCAACGGCTGAATCCTCGTCAGGCCAGGTGGTCTCTGTTCTTTGCCCGGTTTAATTTTGAAATTCACTTTCGCCCTGCCGATAAGAACATTAGGGCCGATGCTCTCTCTCGTTCCTCGGACGCCTCGGAAGTAGAGCTCTCTCCGCAACACATCATTCCTCCTGACTGCCTGATCTCCACTTCTCCAGCCTCTATCAGGCAAACTCCTCCAGGGAAAACCTTCGTCTCTCCACGCCAACGCCTCGGAATCCTCAAATGGGGTCACTCCTCCCATCTCGCAGGCCATGCGGGCATCAAGAAATCCGTGCAACTCATCTCTCGTTTCTATTGGTGGCCGACTCTGGAGACGGATGTTGTTGATTTTGTGCGGGCCTGTACTGTCTGTGCCCGGGATAAGACTCCTCGCCAGAAGCCCGCTGGTCTTCTTCATCCTCTGCCTGTCCCCGAACAGCCTTGGTCTCTGATTGGTATGGACTTTATTACAGACTTACCCCCATCCCGTGGCAACACTGTTGTTTGGGTGGTCGTTGATCGATTTTCCAAGATGGCGCATTTTATTCCTCTTCCTGGTCTTCCTTCAGCGCCTCAGTTGGCAAAACAATTTTTTGTACACATTTTTCGTCTTCACGGGTTGCCCACGCAGATCGTCTCGGATAGAGGCGTCCAATTCGTGTCAAAATTCTGGAGGGCTCTTTGTAAACAACTCAAGATTAAATTAAACTTTTCTTCTGCTTATCATCCTCAGTCCAATGGGCAAGTAGAAAGAGTTAACCAGGTCCTGGGTGATTATTTACGGCATTTTGTTTCCTCCCGCCAGGATGACTGGGCAGATCTTCTACCATGGGCCGAATTCTCGTATAACTTCAGAGTCTCTGAGTCTTCTTCCAAATCCCCATTTTTCGTGGTGTACGGCCGTCACCCTCTTCCCCCCCTCCCTACTCCCTTGCCCTCTGGTTTGCCCGCTGTGGATGAAATAACTCGTGATCTTTCCACCATATGGAAAGAGACCCAAAATTCTCTCTTACAGGCTTCATCACGCATGAAGAAGTTTGCTGATAAGAAAAGAAGAGCTCCCCCCATTTTTTCTCCCGGAGACAAGGTATGGCTCTCCGCTAAATATGTCCGCTTCCGTGTTCCCAGCTACAAATTGGGACCACGCTATCTTGGTCCTTTCAAAGTTTTGTGCCAGATTAATCCTGTCTCTTACAAACTTCTTCTTCCTCCTTCTCTTCGTATTCCTAATGCCTTTCACGTTTCTCTTCTTAAACCACTCATCATCAACCGTTTCTCTCCCAAACTTGTTTCTCCCACTCCTGTTTCCGGCTCCTCGGACATCTTCTCCGTAAAGGAGATACTGGCCTCCAAGAAGGTCAGAGGAAAAACCTTTTTTTTGGTCGATTGGGAGGGCTGTGGTCCTGAAGAGAGATCCTGGGAACCTGAGGACAATATCCTAGACAAAAGTCTGGTCCTCAGGTTCTCAGGCTCCAAGAAGAGGGGGAGACCCAAGGGGGGGGGTACTGTTACGCCGAGCGCTCCGGGTCCCCGCTCCTCCCCGGAGCGCTCGCTACACTCTCGCTATTGCAGCGCTCCGGTCAGATCCACTGACCCGGTGCACTGCGATCCTGCCTCCAGCCGGGATGCGATTCGCGATGTGGGTGGCGCCCGATCGCGATGCGCACCCCGGCTCCCGTACCTGACTCGCTCTCCGTCGGTCCTGTCCCGGCGCGCGCGGCCCCGCTCCCTAGGGCGCGCGCGCGCCGGGTCTCTGCGATTTAAAGGGCCACTGCGCCGCTGATTGGCGCAGTGGTTCTAATCAGTGTGTTCACCTGTGCACTCCCTATGTATACCTCACTTCCCCTGCACTCCCTCGCCGGATCTTGTTGCCATTGTGCCAGTGAAAGCGTTTCCTTGTGTGTTCCTAGCCTGTGTTCCAGACCTCCTGCCGTTGCCCCTGACTACGATCCTTGCTGCCTGCCCCGACCTTCTGCTACGTCCGACCTTGCTTCTGTCTACTCCCTTGTACCGCGCCTATCTTCAGCAGTCAGAGAGGTTGAGCCGTTGCTAGTGGATACGACCTGGTCACTACCGCCGCAGCAAGACCATCCCGCTTTGCGGCGGGCTCTGGTGAACACCAGTAGTGACTTAGAACCGGTCCACTAGCACGGTCCACGCCAATCCCTCTCTGGCACAGAGGATCCACCTTCTGCCAGCCGGCATCGTGACAGCATCAAACTGGCTGTGCACAGCAAGGTGAGCAACCACCTGTTCCAGCCCCTGCCCCTCAACGCCCCCTTGACTGTGAAAGTGCGAATGTTTCATTTAATCAGTTATGGTACATTGTTATCGCTCCAAGCTGTTTCATTGGATTCTTGTGATAATTCCACAGGTAATATGACATCAACGACCATAGGGCCTCAGTCTTGAAAAGATGACATCGATTTTTTTTACATTTAAATTTAAGATTTATATTAGATTCCCAAGTTTAATGTCCCGGCATTTACTATTAGCTGATACTGTATGACCACAAAACCCAATCTAACAAGGAGTTACATGGTGGCACAATGACAGAGCCTAGAGGTGGCAACAGCATGAGGAGACCATAATCTCCCAGAAAGACACAGCCTGGAATTGGCGACAGCAAGAGGAGACCATATAGTGGCTGAATGACACAGCCTGGCGCAGTATGAGAAGACCATAGGGCCTCACAATCCCTAAGATTAAAAGATGAATTTTCAAATTTAAATTGAAGATTTATGGTAGCTAGTTCTATCATAAAAATGTTTAGGTAATGTCCCAGGCCCAGCAGCATGAGTAAACCATATAGTGTCTGAATGACACAGCCTGGAGGTGGTGGCAGCATGAGGAGACCATATAGTGGCTGAATGACACAGCCTTGAGCTGGCAGTAGCATGAGGAGACAATAGGGCTTCACAATCCCTAAGATTAAAAGATGAATTTTCAATTTTAAATTGAGGATTTATGGTAGCTAGTGCTACCATAAAAAATTTTAGGTAATGTTTCAGGCCCAGCAGCATGATTAAACCATATAGTGGCTGAATGACACAGCCTGGAGGTGGCGTAAGCATGAGGAGAACATATAGTGGCTACATGACACAGCCTGGAGTTTGCGTCAGAAAGAGGAGACCATATAGTGGCTGAATGACAGCCTGTAGGTGGCGGAAGCATGATGAGACCATATAATGGCTGAATGGCACAGTCTGGAGTTGGCGGCAGCATGAGTAGAACATATAGTGGTTGAATGGCACAGCCTGAAGTTGGCGGCAGCATGAGGAGAACATATAGTGGCTGAATGACATAGCCTGGAGTTAGCAGCAGCACGAGGAGAACATATAGTGGCTGAATGACACAGAGTGGAGTTTGAGGCAGCAAGAGGAGACTATATAGTGGCTGAATGACACAGCTTGGAGTTGGCGGCAGCAAGAGGAGAACATATAGAGACTGAATGGCACAGCCTGGAGTTGGCAGCAGCATGAGGAGAACATATAGTTGCTGAATGACACAGAGTGGAGGTGGCGGCAGCATGAGGAGAACATACAGTGGCTGAATGACACAGCCTGGAGTTGGCGGCAGCATGCAGAGAACATATAGTGGCTGATTGACACAAAGTGGAGGTGGCGGCAGCATGAGGAGAACATACAGTGGCTGAATGACACAGCCTGGAGTTGGCAGCAGCATGAAGAGAACATATAGTGGCTGATTGACACAAAGTGGAGGTGGCGCAGCATGAGGAAACCATATAGTGGCTGAATGGCACAGGCTGGAGGTAACGGCAGCATGAGGAGAACATATGGTGGCAGAATGAGACAGCCTGGAGGTGGCAGCAGCATCAGGAGTCCTGAAAGTGACCCGGTGACAGAGTGGTGCAGTGGGTGGCAATATCATTACCCGATGACAAAGGTGGGTGAAAAAAGGTAGGAGGAATGTTTGTAACTGGGGAGCAGCGCCTTAAATCTGTTTGACACTATCCATATTTGTGAAGTGTTGCTTGTTCACAAAGGTCAGTCTCTCCACATTTTTCTTGGATGGACAAGTGCCCTGACCAGCCATCGTTTCCAACACGTGTTGTAGGAAATGAAGCAGTGGAATGACGTTGTTCATCCCGTAATTTTGGAAAATGACTAATAATGTGGCTTCCTCAAAGGGCCTGAGTAGACGGCAGGTGTCACGTATGAGCTGCCCCTGGTTGACATTGAAGTTACACAAGGGAGTACCCCTATCCGCTTGGATCATCAAAAAATCGGTGATGGTTTTTCTCTGTTCGTGTAGTCAGTCCAACATATGGAGGGTGGGATTCCAATGTGTGGCAACGTTGCAAATCAGACTATGTTGGGGGATACCGTTCTGACACTGCAGCTCAAGGAGGGTGTGCTTTGCGGTGTATGAGTGGCTGAAGTGCATGCAAAGTTTCCTTCCCATTGTTAGGATGCCTTGCAAATGGGGGGAACACTTCAGGAACCGCTTGACAACCAGATTGAACACATGTGCCAAGCAGTTCGGCACCGTTGTCAGGCACCATGGTTCCCAGTTCCAGTTTTTGTGGAGTAAGCCATGCTCCGACTGACTTTTAGCAGTTCCTCCCTTGTGTGACTCCATTCGCCAAGGCAAACCATGTGAAGAACAGCGTGACACCGCCATGTCCTGCAAACATGGTATGCTGAAAGGGCACTGAGACTTGTCCGTGCAGTAGAGGCTGAGAACATGGTGGAGGATGAGGAGGTGGAGTCGCACACTGTCACAGGACCAATGGCCTGAGAGTGTGGAGGAGGAAGTGGCGTGACCTGTCCAAGTTGGTGTTGTGGATGTGCAGGTACCATTTTAACCATAAAGGACATGAGCCATTGAATGAGTGGGCACACACTTTTGTCTCTTGGACATGGCTTCGGGGATGGATTGTTGGTGGAATGGCTGACTAAAAGTAAGAGGAGCAGGAGCATCTGGAGTGACAGAAGGAGGGTATCGAATAAATAGCTTCAAAGAGGAACACCGGTCTGTGCGTGGTGCTGGACACGAGTGATGCAAACGAATGGATAAAAGCAAGGTAGTTTATTCTCCCATCATGCAACGCGTTTCACTGCAACAGCAGCTTCATCAGGCATAGTTAGAGACACATGAACAGTGAATTTATCTGGGAAATGGGAGGGTACATCAGGGGAATGATCCCCGGCGAACCAATCCAAAACATCAGGCAATTTATATAGCACATCCAAATTATACTACACAGGTAAATCAATATAAAAAGATTAATTTACACAATAGTAAAAAATGTAATATCTCTATATGCATTCTATACTTAAAATACAACTTACAAAAACAATTGTTTGAAAATATAAAATAGAAATAAGGAAATAAAAAATTGTATCTTTATAAAAAGAAGGAAAAAGGGGGGAGGTGTTTATTTGTCCTTTATGTAAGTCAATTATTAATTTGAGTTGTATACGTATATCCAAACAACACTCGATATATACTTTATGTAAGGAAAAAGTGAATTCTTACAGAAGCAAATGATAAAATATGAAAAAAAAAAAAAAGAAAACATATATACATACATATATGTATATACCGTATTTTTCGTCGTGTAAAACGCACTCTTTCTTCCCCAAAACTGGGGGGAAAAAGTTGGTGCGTCTTATACGGCGAATACACACCTATCGCGGCAGTCCCTGCAGCCATCAACGGCTGGGACCCGCGGCTAATACAGGACATCACCGATCGTGGTGATGCCCTGTATTAACCCTTCAGACACGGCGATAAAAGCTGACCGCCGCGTCTGAAGGGAAAGTGACACATGTGACTCCGCCATTTTAGATGCCCTGGAGCCTGGACCGCACTAAATGGAGTTTAATGAAGCGATTAACGCAATAGAATGGCAGCGATATTCGCATTCGTTACGAATCAAATTTTTCATGAAATTCGTAAAAAATTCAGATTTGTCAGAACGCTCATTAAGCTGAGATATATTTTTCCTGACCCCCTCCCCACACCTTATAGTAACATGCTCAACTTGGCCGAGCAGACATGTGTTCTTAATGAAGAGAGGGGAAAGAGCTGCTATCAAACCACTCAATCGGCTTCAGACTCCTTTATTCCCTAACACTCTTCTCTCTACCTCCAGACCCCTCTGTCCGCATCCTCCAGACCCCTCTATCCACTGACATTCTTCTGTTTACCTCCAGACTCTTCTGTCCTCTCCTCTGCCTCATCCAGACCCCTCTGTCCTTCTCCAGACCCCTTGGTCCTCCTTAATACTCCTCAGTCCTCCCCAAGATTCCTCTGCTCCCTCCAGACCCCTCTGTCCTCCTACAGACTCCTCTGCCTCCTTCAGACTTCTCTGTCCTTCTCCAGACTCCTTGGTCCTCCCCCAGACTCCTCTGTCCTTCTCCCTAGACTCCTCTGCCCCCTCCAGACCCCTCTGCCCCTCCAGACCCCTCTGTTCTCATTCAGACTCCTCTGTCCTTCTCCAGATTCCTCTGTCCTTCTCCAGACTCCTTGCGCCTCCTCCAGACTCCTCTGCCCCCTCCGGACCCTTCTGTCCTCCTCCTGACTCCTCTGCCCCCCAGACCCCTTTGTTATCCTCCAGACTCCTCTGCCCCTCCAGACCCCTCTGTCCTCCTACAGACTCCTCTGTCCTCCTACAGACTCCTCGCACCTCCTACAGACTCCTTTGCGCCCTCCAGACCCTTCTGTCCTCCTCCTGACTCCTCTGCCCCGTCCAGACCCCATTGTCTTCCTCCAGACTGCTCTGCCCCCTTCAGACCCCTCTGTCCTCCTACAGACTCCTCTGCCCCCTCCAGACTCCTCTGTCCTCCTACAAAATCCTCTGGTCTCCTCTAGACTCCATGTTCTACTGGAAATGGTGCATTTCCAAGCGGTCCAGCACCAACATGTGACGCCAGCACCTGCTATATTCGGCCAGATATTCCACAAATATTCCACCATGTGAACATAGCTTCTCAGAGTAATTTCCACACTGAAATTTTCAAATCATGTTCCAAATCATGGACATGTTCATTCTTCTGGCGGAATTAAGTTTCTGCCAGAGTAAGATTCCATGAAGTCAATGGGACTTTATATTTCTACACTAAATATTCTCAACAAATAATCACCAATTCTGCTTTATTGTTAGCATGGAGCATGAAAAGGATTTCTGCAAAGGAACTTCATCGGGGAAATTTTCCTCACCATTTCCTCAGTGTGAACATACCCCAAGGGGGCATTAAATGTCATATGTGCAGTGGTGCAAAATGGTGAAAAATTGTGTAAAATGCCATATTTTTGGTTTGTTAAGTTTGTCTGAAATGTTTTTCTTTCTTTTACAATTTTCTACTTCCGCCAGGTACTTTGTCTCCTCTACTTTCTGCTACCAGTTGGCTTCTAAGGCATTTTACTTTATAGCAGCATTTGCCTTGGTAAATAACCCTTTTTCTTGCTGTAGGGTTTCTGAAATCGAAGGGATTAAAGTTGTTTTCAGTCTGAATTGGTTATTATTATTTTTTTGTATCCTGAAAACTTGTTCAAATATTCTACCTATAAAGGAATCCCTCACCGAAGCTTTTATACTGCCACGGGCAAGAAACAACCTCGCTAGTTTTTTTTTTTTCAAAATTAGGGCCAATACATGCTTAAACGATTGAAGTGACCAAACTTTTGCGCGGCATGTCATGAAAAATGCATTTTCTTTTGGAGCCTTTGGAAACCATTTTCTTAAAAGGAGATGTAAAAAAAATAAAAAATAAATAAATAACTAAAAGACAACAACAACATAACTTTCCTGAGAGAGAGAGAATACAGATTGCAGAGAGAACTGAGTGAAGAAGCGAATAGCGAATAGCAGTCAACTGTGGCTCTTGTCATGTTGTGTTATGTAGCATCAAATCACCGTACAATGTGACACAATCTAAGCAACATGAGTGGCGTAAATGTGACACAGCAGATAGGAAAGGTCACATTTTAAGCAAACATCTTTTTCGTGAGATAGCTGCTGTCAATTCACATAAGGGCTACCTGACCCAAATTTTCATGCGACTGCAATGGGCAAATACCGAGAAAAAAAAAGAGCCTGTATCGCCGTTAACAAAAAGTTCAGATTTCAGGGGCCAAGTTGTCCCTCCTGAAGGTAATTTATTTATTTTTATATTACATATATATATATATATATATATATATATATATATATATATATACTAATTTAGTTGATTAGTTTAGTTATTTATTTATATATGTATTATATATTATATATGTATTCATTCATTTGGTTATTTATTTATGTATTTACTTCTTCTCTCTTTCCAACACTACTTCTCGTACCTGTTTTCACTGTTAACAAAAAGTTCAGATTTCAGGCCAAGTCGTCCCTCCTGAAAGTAATTTATTTAATTATATATTTGTATATTTATTTTTTTGAATGTGTATCTATATATTTATTTCTATATTTATTTATCTGTATGTTTATTTATTTATATGTTTATTTATTTTAATATTTACTTGTACGTTCATTTCTTTGCATATTTATTTATTCATTCATTCATTCATTTCTTCTCTCTTTCCAACACTCCATCTCGTTCCTGTTATCGCCATTAACAAAAAGTTCTGATTTTAGGCCAAGTCGGCCCTCCTAAAGGATAATTTATTTATTTATTTGTTTATTTACATATATTTTTCTATATTAATTAATTTATTCTTTTTTTTTATTATTTATTTAATTATTCATTTCTTTTCTCTTTCCAACACTCCATCTCGTTCCTGTTATCGTCATTAACAAAAAGTTCTGATTTCAGGCCAGGTCGTCCCTCCTAAAGGATAATTTATTTATTTATACATTTGTTTATTCACATATTTATTTATATATTAATTCATTCATTCATTTTTTTTAGTTAGTTAATTATTTATTTATTCTCTCTTTCCAGTGCTCCATCTCGATTTGAAATCTAAAAAAGTTTGGATTTTAGGGCAATTTACCTGAAGGTAATTTATTTAAATATCTGTGCATTTGTATATTTATTTATCTGTATCTTCATTCATTCATTCATTCATTCATTCATTTGTTTGTTTATTTATTTATTTATTTTACTTATTTATTTATTTAATTCTTCTCTTTCCAATGTTCCATCTCGTTCCTCGGCTGATACCAAATCAATTATTCTATTTCTACATTACAAATCTTGAGACAATACGAGCTTTAGGAAAAAAATAAAATAAAAAGTATACCGAATTTTACTTACTGGCGTTTAATTATTAATGCCGTCTTCTTTAAACATATTTGGCTCTCAGAAAGACGTCTTTAGAACTGTGTTCCATTTCTTAATGCTTACTTATTCTGTTTGTTCTCCGTCTCCCTGATCCTTTTCGATTTTCTGCAGGTTAGCAAGTACTGTATTGTCTTGCGTTTGAAATGTGTCTTTAGGCGTGCTTTTGTTTGACAAGAAATGCCAAGCCTGAACTGACAGAGTCTGTTTGAAAACCAGTTTCCAGGTATACAAGATCAGTAAGTCTGCTCAATGTATTCTCTGATTAGTATTTTCTCTCAGATATTTATATCAACATTTCAGGTTTTTTCCTCTTACCGAGAAGATGTTTTCTTATTCTGAGCCTACCTGTCAGTGCAAAAACCTACTAAAGGTAAGTAACAGTATCATTTATATATTCAAATGTGTGAATATATTTAGACTTAAGACTTGACACATCCTTTCTTCACTTAAAAGAAAATATACAATGCAACAAGCGCTCAGTCAGTGCTCCTTCAGTAGACAAATCAATGTTCAGTTAAGGAAAGAAAAAAAGAAAAAAACCTCTTTCACGCCAGTTCTGTATCTGCCAAGAAAAACCCGACGATGCTTTACAGCAATTTAATGTAATTGAGGCAAAAATTTCACACATCGCTGCAACTGTAAATCAAAACATCGAGGCTCTATATACCTGGCGCCATTCAGGAGGCCGTGAGTACGTGAACGAGGACGGAATACTTTGTATGCTAATGTGTTTTGTTTGTGGATCAGGTGTCGGCACATTAAACGTACACTGGTTTTGACGCCAGGTTTGTGAAGTGTGTAGTAGCTAGACGAGGATGGCATTCATCCATGATGGGATAGGGGCAGCTACACTTTTCAAGCACTTTTTTCTAGTCCTACAGCGCCATCTGTTTCGTTTCAGCACAGCTGCTTCCATGTGTTTCATTGCGGTAACTGGATCATGTGATCACCAGTCTGACCCACATAGCTGCTGTTATCTCTATGGCATCAGGATATAAAGTAGTTATACACATCCCCTCCAGCTCTATCTGTATACTGCTGCTGCTATCTCTATGCAATCAGGATATATGGGCAGTTATACTCTTTCCCTCCAGCTCTATCTGTATACTGCTGCTATCTCTATGGGATCGCAATATATGGTAGTTATACACCTCCCCTCCAGCTCAATCTGTATACTGCTGCTGCTATATCTATGGCATCAAGATATATAGTAGTTATACCCTTTTTCTTCAGCTCTACCTGTATACTGCTGCTATCTTTATGGGATCAGGATATATAGTAGTTATACCCCTCTCCTCCAGCTATGTGATAAGGATATGTTGTATGTTTACACCTCCCTCCATCTCTATCTGTATACTGCTGCTATCTTTCTCTATGGCATCAGGATAGAAAGTAGTTATACACCACCTCTCCAAATCTATCTGTATACTGCTGCTATATTCCTCTATGGGATCAGGATATTTAGTAGGTTTAGACATCCCTCTAGCTCTATCTGTATACTGCTGCTACCTCTATAGTATCAGGATATATAGTGGTTATACACCTCCCCCCCCCGTCTCTTTTTGTATACTGCTGCTGTTCTCTCCATAGGACCAAGATATATAGTAGTTACATCACTCTCCTAAGGTTCTGTCCACACTGTTTTTCTGTGATTTTTTTTTTTTTTTGGAATTCAGGAAAATTGCACTATTTTACGGGAATTGCACAAATTAAAACAAAAAAATCAGTTTTTACAGCAAACTTGGAAAATCTTCTAAAAAACATTGTTGAAACATGATTAAAAAAAAAAAGCTGCACAAATGTATTAAAAATGCGACATGCAAATTTTTCTTTATTTGATTGTGCTACAGGGGCTGTAAAGTTAGTGTAGATCATAATATAGTGTATGTACCTGTGGGTGACGGTTTTCTCACAATTCTACTGTGATTTTCACCCCAATATTTATTTTTACCAGCATACACAATGACTGTTGTCTCAGATTTTTCCCAGGTTGCAATGCGGCCGAGACCTGACATCACTAGTCAGCTGATGACAGGGAGCCTGTCTGCTTCAATGGGTGGAGAGATCGTGGGAGAGAGATCGATCTGCAACTAATGCAACAGCTGTAGGCACCCTGATTGAAAACCACAGGTATTTTGAATGGATGCAGCTCATTTATGTTTCAATGGGTGGGGTGGCTGGTGTGTGGGTGGGAGGAAAATGGAATTATGGGATTTGTAGGCAAAAGAAGAAAACTCAAACAGGAAATACCAGTTCACAAAAAGCTAGCCACAGTGTTATGGTAATCTCACAACATAGCCATTTAGCCCCAAGACAAGCGCAGATCCTTCCTAAACATGTCCATTACTGTCTGCCAGGTATGTACTAAAATCACCTTATGCTGGAGAACCCCTTTAACTCTTCATTACATACAACAATTGTTATAATAGGTCAAATCACTTTTGCCTCATGGCACTATTTCTCTTAAACCCCCACTTTGAATAAGAAAATGCATAAAAAATGCACATTATGTGAACGTACCTCAACCCACTTATGAGTCTAGCCAGGTAAATAGACTCCCAGGTGATTACCAGGCTCCACCCCCTCCCTCTGCAAAGCCAGAGGATTCATGGGGAACATAGGCAGCATTAGGAAATCACTTTAGTCAATTTGTGTGCAATGAACATGGCTAAAATCTCACACCTGCTACATCAGCTAAAACAGATAAGCACAAGGCATACACAAGAACCTTCATATTATTTTCTACTAATATCCTATGCTGCATGTTACAAACAAAAATCCTGGAGTGCCTCTGTGGTTTATAAGGGAACTCACTCTACCTCTTCATAGTAATAGAAGATCTGTTCTTCACCTATAGCTGTCCTCTATCTTGGGTCTTTAAAGGGATACTCCACCCCTAGACATCTTATTCCCAAAGGATAGGGGATAATATGTCTGATCGCGGGGATCCCGCAGCTGGGACCTCTGTGATCTCTGCGCAGTCCCTGGTGTTCGTTTACAACACTGAGTGCGGGCAGCAGGGGGTCGTGACATCACGGCCATGCCCCTCATGATGTCACACCACACCCCCTCAATGCAAATCTATAGGAGGGGGTGTTGAGGGGGTGTTGCATTGAAGGGGCGTGGTCATGACTGCACAACGCCCGCCGCCCTCTCCAAGCGTTCGGACCAAAATGTTCCGAACGCAGGGGCGGCGGAGTACCCCTTTATTGTGGCTTCCAGCACTTAGAAGCCCCCAGGACTTGCAGTAAGGCAGAATAATGTGACAAGCAAGAAAACATACGAAAACATACCACATTTGTATGAGTAATGGAATGTAACAAGAACAAGATTAGCAACTAGATAATAGAAAACAGGACCTGGAGATTATGGAATGGCGACACAACTAAATGGTGGTGATGACGGTCAGGAATAACGTAGGAACAATCATAAACTTACCAGAGAGGTGCCACAGGGAGCATTCTGATATCACTGTGACGCCTAGCTGTGCTTGGCAAGGTAAGTGGACCAATCGGGACATGGGGGCATTGGGCCAATCAGCTGCGGAGCCAGCGCTCCATACCTCCTTGTGTCTACAATGGTGGTGTCTATTACCCAGTGTTTGATCTATGTAGGTTTGATTCCTGGACTTGACTATTTTCTTGGCCTTTGAATCTGTTTCTGCCTCCTGTTTTGATCTGACCCTCCTGTTCTTTATTCTGCCTCTGGTTCTTTTTCTGTCCTGTGTTGTCCTCCTGGCTTTGACCCTCTGGCCTGTTCTTTGGTTATCTTTCTCCATGTGTTATTAACCTGGCTTTAGGTGTCGTAATTTGGCCCTAAAGTCACATGTGAAGAGGCTGCGCCCAAGGAATGCCCCCGCCATGTGAGGCCAAGCCCCCTTCCAGTCTCCGTCATCCCTCTTTTCATGCTCCCTCCACACAGGTGTTCATCAGTATTGCAATTTCTGGCCAAAAATTTGTGAATTTATGGCGTGTACACCACTGGGGCACCTTAGTACATAACCCCAATAGCATTGGAGGTTTCCTTGAGATTCTGACTTTCAATGTAAAAAACCCAAAGTTGCACATTAGGTCTTATTTTTTCCAGTATTACGGTACACTCTATGGGGGAGATTTATCAAAACCTGTGCAGAGGAAGAGTGGTGCAGTTGCCCATAGCAACCAATCAGAATGCTTCTTTCATTTTCCACAGGCCTCTTTAGAGGCCTGTGGAAAATGAAAGAAGCAATCTGATTGGTTGCTATGGGCAACTGCACCACTCTTCCTCTGCACAGGTTTTGATAAATCTCCCCCTATGACCTCGGGCTGCCAGGCACGGTTGGTGTTGGTCATGATTAGAGTTGAGCTAGCACACCGAGCTCGCCGGACTTTCAGAAAGTGTTCAGTTTGCGGCTGTGCACTGCAACTTAACTCTTTGGTCACAGTAAACCAGCAAATCCGCTGGTTCACTGTAATATCTTGCTGGGCTGAGGGCTATGTGCCGGCCCAACAAGAAAGAAGTTAATTAGCACTGGGGCCGAGCTCCACAAGAAGAGACCTTGACTAGCAATGAGATGGTATCACTCTCTTCACTGTATACACTATACAGCCATATAGATGGCTGTATAATGTATACACCCCTCTCCCCCTCCAAGGAATTAACTAGTGCTGCTCAGCTTGGCTAATTAACTCCTTCCTTGCTGGACTGAAACGTACTCGGGGCTGTCAGCTGCAAGCACAGCTTAACCCCGACATTGCCAGGTTCATGTGACCTGCTGAACCCCCCCCCCCCCAAAGTTCAGTTTGGATTGAATCCAGGATCGGGGGGGTGCACAGCTTGCTCAACTATAGTCACAAAGATGGCTCTTATGCAATTTTCTGTTTTCTGTTCCTATGTAACTGAAAAATGCATATGTGAATGTAATCGTCAGGAAAATAAGAAGAAAAAAAACTGAAGATGTTTACTGAAAAATAAAATGTATCAGTCTAGGAAGGATCGGGCTGGGACAAAATTGTTATTAAATCAACTCTTCCAACTCTTTCCATCCAACTCAGCATTTGCCTCTCCGTCCTATTTCATCTTAAGATGTTTTTTGTTTTGTTTTTTTGTTTTTGTATTTTCCAGTATATCGTAAATATAATTTTTTTTTTTTTTTTTTAGACACACGGTAGGTATTACTTTTCTTTTAAGTCATCCTCCTACATATAATTTAAAATAATATGTATTCGCTTTGATGTGGTTTGTAGTGGTGGATAAGGACGACCACTGTAGACTTGCCGGGAACGTAAAATACAATCATATTCCTGCCTATACAAGGCATCACGTCTTCCATTATCTACAGCTCTAACATCCCGCATAAGGTTTCGTAAAAAAGCCTAATAGACTTTGGGGAATATTTATGAAAACTAGTGAAAAAGTTCTAGATAAAACTAAACTTACAGGATGGTTCCATATCTTTTGAAAAACTCCAACTCCCAGCATTGTAGTTTTGCATCAGCTGGACACACACTGTTTGGGGAACATTGATATACTGTATATTATTCCTTTGCAGATTATTCACTCCCTAAATATTTGACTTGACTATAAAAAGCATTCACTCAAATTATTACAATTATTTATTTATCTATTTATCTATCTATTTATTTATCTATTTATTTAGTTAGCTATTTCGTTATCCATTTATTTATCTATTTATTTAGTTAGTTATTTAGTTATCTATTTATTTATCTATTTAATTAATTATTTATCTATTTATTTATTTACTTGTTTATTTATCTATTTATTTATCCATTTTTTTATTTACTTATTTATTTTTCTATTTGTTTTATTTATTTATCTATTTATTTATTTTTGCAAAACAATTTATACATTTTTTCATTTTACTTGATCTGCTCTCAGCCCAGGCCTATATAACTAGGAGGAAACTGCAATGGGGTCTGCTCCAGGCAGTCTTAGGCCATGTCCACATGGCCAGGGCTGGATCATCATTGGCGCTCATGGAGCACCTGCTCTGGGCCCGCAGGGGCCCCCGTCACATTCGGGACATCCCTGTGTCCCGAAAAATCTTTTCAGGAAACAAGGATGCCCTGGTTACTTATCTGCGGCCCCGCGTTAACTTTAAAGAGGCAGGGACCGCCGGGAGGTAGCGCCCGCAGGGCATCACTGACGTCCCGTACGTGCACCCATAGAAGAGCAGTGCGGAGCATCGAGGAGGACGCATGCATGGTAAGTCACCACTCATCAGCGGCATGTCCTCTCCGGTCTCGGGACCTATAGCTATGGCCCATAGGCCATAGCAGTAGATCGTGACCCCGGACCGGAGGATTGGTAATCGGAACACTGGGGCAGTAAACAGGCATACAGCCTCCAGCCATACACTGTATATGGCTGAAGGCTGTATGTCTGTGGGGGAACTATACTGCACCTAATGTGGGGGAACTGTACTGCACATAATGTGGGGAACTATACTGCACCTAATGTGTGGAACTGTACTGCACCTAATGTGGGGAACTTTACTGCACCTAATGTGGGGGGAACTATACTGCACCTAATGTTGGGGAACTGTACTGCACCTAATGTGGGGGAACTGTACTGCACCTAATGTGGGGGAACTGTACTGCACCTAATGTGGGGAACTTTACTGCACCTAATGTGGGGGGAACTATACTGCACCTAATGTGGGGGAACTATACTGCACCTAATGTGGGGGAACTGTACTGCACCTAATGTGGGGGAACTGTACTGCACCTAATGGGGGGGAACTGTACTGAACCTAATGGGGGGTGACTGTACGGGATCCCTAATGTGGTGGAACTGTACTGCAGCCCTAATGTGCGGGGACTTATACCGCACCTAATGTGGGGAGCTATACTGCACCTAATAAGGGGAAACTACAACCTAATGCGGGGGAACTATACTTTACATAATGTGGGGGAACTGTCAGCGAGGGGGGCATCATAATGAAGTGCTCCGTCTTCCAGGCAGCCGTAATCTGACCCTGCACATGGCAGAATTTCCAAGCAGAATTCCCCAGAAATATTCCACTCAGAAATTCTGCTGCAGCAGAGTCCCATTGTGCACATGAAACAGCGCATTACCAAGTGGTCCAACTGCTCAAATGTGCGTAATGTCCGCCCGCGTTTTCTGGGTAGACATTTGACATGGAATCGAACATATGAACATAGCCTTAGTGTCTTGTTATGTTAGTTACCTCTCCCAGTTACTTAGTTTCT
This sequence comes from Hyla sarda, assembly GCF_029499605.1. Lineage (NCBI taxonomy): Eukaryota > Metazoa > Chordata > Amphibia > Anura > Hylidae > Hyla > Hyla sarda. Next base: position 10,735,247 of record NC_079194.1, read on the forward strand.
CTTAAACTGGTCTAAAAATGTGTCCAAGCAGTCACAGAATTATTGATCTTTGAAATAGATCATAGATTGTTGCAGATCGACGACTTTATTATTAGCTTTTATTTCTTAGTGAGTTCCTTGAAACCGAGATTGGGGAGTTTGACCTGATAAGAGTCCCCACCAGGTAGAGTAGTACCACAGTCTACTGTGCCGTAGGGGGTCTTGGAGAGCCTACCCTCTACTATGGCCTATACAGGACTCACAGGGTCATGTTTTCTCCTTTAAAGAAGGACTCCAATGAAAATTCTTCATACCCTGTATGCCGAGGTTGCCGAATAAAAATAATAAACTTTAAAGGGGTACTCCAGTGGAAAACTGGTGCCAGAAAGTTAAACAAATTTGTAAGTTACTCCTATTAAAAAAAATCTTAATCCTTCCAGTATTTATTAGCTGCTGTATTCTCCAGAGGAAGTTATGTAGTTCTTTCCAGTCTGACCACAGTGCTCTCTGCTGACACCTCTGTCCATTTTAGGACCTGTCAAGAGCAGGAGAGATTTGCTATGGGGATTTGCTTCTGCTCTGGACAGTGCCTGACATGGACAGAGGTGGCAGTAGAGAGCACTGATAACTACTCAACTTCCTGTGGAGCATATAGCAGCTGATAAGTTCTGGAAGGATTAAGATTTTTTTAATAGAAGTCATTTACAAATCTGTTTAACTTTCTGGCACCAGTTTTTTCTTTGAATGTCATGAATTTTTGATAGATATTTTTATTTTTTAGAGTCTCTAACCTTCCCTGCAATTTTGCGCAGCGCCATTTTCCTTATGCCTATGTGTATGTTTATTTATGCTTTTGTGTATATGGTTTCAAGGTATTTTTATGTCAGTGTGTTACCAGTATGTTTATTGTGTACGGGTTGATCCAGATGTGGGTCAGTAGGGGCTTATTCCAGGGGTTATTCCCCAGAACTCCCCCTTCTCACTTCCAGATCCCCCTTTATATACCTGACTGTACCTAAGACTTTGTGTGCCTAGATGAAGGGTTTTATGCGTCCATGCTGTCTTTCTAGTTGCTGTTCCGCATATCCTGCGGTTTTTACTGGGATCCGAATAAAGTTCCCATCATTTACCACTGGCTGTTCTGCATTCTGTCCTAATTTACAAATCTGTTTAACTTTCTGGAGCCAGTTGATATGAAAATTTTTTTTTCCCCATCGGAGACCCCTTTAACTTGCTTTCCATCGCTTCCCTGGTGCTGCTGGAATCAGTCTCCCATCCCACTTTCATGCCTGACACGTCACAGTGCCCTGAGCTTGTTCCCGACCACAGCAATGTCCCATCTTGGCCAGTGATTGGCTGAGCAGCAGTGTGACGTAACCGGCCTGTGCCCAGCCTTCTTCCTGGTGCCCCGGCCCGTTACATCACACTGCAGACAACTGAGCAGCGGAGTGATGTGTCGGGCACCAAAAGCTGGAAGAAGACAGGGGCCGAAGGACGGGAGAGCAATACCAGCGGCACTGGGGGAGTGGTGGTATGAAGGTTAAAGGGGTATTCCAGGATTTTATTTTATTTGACTATGCTACATGGGCTGTAAAGTTAGTATAGTTCATAATATAGTGTCTGTACCTGTATGTGACGTTTTTCTCACAATTCTTCTATGATTTTCACCCCAATATTTATTTTTACCAGCATATAAAATTACTGTTGTCTCAGATTTTTCCCAGGTTACAATGCGGCCAAGACCTGACATCACTAGTCAGCTGATGACAGGGAGCCTGTCTGCTTCAATGGGTGGAGCGATCACTTGGTGGGAGAGAGATCAATCTGCAACTAATGCAAAAGCTGTAGGCACCCTGATTGAAAACCACAGGTCTTTTGAATGGATGCAGCTCATTTATGTTTCAATGGGTGGAGTGGCTGATATGTGGGAGGGAGGAAAATGGAATTATGGGATTTGTAGGCAAAATAAGAAAACTCAAACAGGAAATACCAGTTCACAAAAAGCTAGCCACAGTGTTATGGTAATCTCACAACATAATCATTTAGCCCCAAGACAAGCGCAGATCCTTCCTAAGCATGTCCATTACAGTCTGGCAGGTACGTACTAAAATCACCTTATGGTGGAGAACTCCTTTATTTTCTTTTTATTTTTTTCTTCCTGCAGCCCGGATATATATGGGTAAAAAAAAAAAAAAGTGCTGGAAATGCGCTTTTATCGCGAATATCGCAAATTCGCAAATTTGTGAATATTGCGAATATATTCGCTATGTATTCAAAATTATGAATATTCTTTTTCTTTTTTTCTCACAGATGCTTGAGGTCTAAAGAAGGCTCCAATACTAGTTACTGTGTGAGACTGTGGAGCGTGAATATTTCGCATATGCGCATATTCCTTCTTTTACCTTGTGGGCCAATGAGAATGATGCAAATTCACTTGTCAGAAGTTATCATCATCCCTAGTATTGTTGCCCATCCCTTTACTGTTTTCTTCCTTGAATACGTGAATACGCGAATATGCAATGAATACGCGAATACAGAACGAATGTTCATCCATATATTCGTGAAATATCGCAAATTGGAATATGGCCAATGCCGCTCATCACTAACAGACAGGAGGATTTTCTATACGTAATAGTCATATGTTTGTTTGCTCAGATCCTGTTTCATCCTGATACTGGACCAAGAGTCCATTTTTCTGGAGACTTTCTGCTCATGTTGGTCAATGTGAGATCATTGGATTAGATCAGTGTTTCCCAACCAGGGTGCCTACAGGTGTTGCAAAACAACAACTCCCAGCATGCCCGGACAGCCAACGGCTGTCCGGGTATGCTGGGAGTTGTAGTTTTGCAACAGCTGGGGGCACGCTGGATGGGAAACACTGCATTAGATGGAGAACTGACCGGGCTGGTGAGCTGAATTTTCCTATTACTTTGCATTTGCCCCTTAGATGCCTCAATGTCCAACTTTCCTCTTCCCCAAATGTAATCGTCCTCTACAAGACAGAGGGAATTCTACTCAATTCTAGATGATTCGGAATATATGCAGGAGTCATGGAAATCCCTTAAGGCAGTGACTGCGCCATCTGACGTTATTTGTGCTTTCTTTCCAAAGACAGTAAGAAAGTAGAAAAAAAATTAACACAATTCTGCGCATGTATAACCCGTCCATGGTTACGGTGTCCATTTTAGGACATCGTCAGTCGTAACTCCGTCCTCCGTTAGGCAAAACAGCGTCCCGCCTCCTCCCTCGAACCAATCTCTGTCAGGCGTCAGCCGCAACTCCCTCCTCCCTCCTTTGTCATCCTAAAGTCTCTCATCCAAAACTGTGTCATCCTAAAGTCTCTCATCCAAAACTGTGTCATCCTAAAGTCTCTCATCCAAAACTCCGTCATCCTAAAGGCTCTCATCCAAAACTCCGTCATCCTAAAGGCTCTCATCCAAAACTCCATCATCCTAAATTCTCTTATCCAAAACTCTGTCATCCTAAAGTTCTCATCCAAAACTCTGTCATCCTAAAGTCTCTCATCCAAAATTCTGTCATCCTAAAGTCTCTCATCCAAAACTCTGTCATCCTAAAGTCTTTCATCCAAAACTCCATCATCCTAAAGTCTCTCATCCAAAACTCCATCATCCTAAATTCTCTCATCCAAAACTCTGTCATCCTAAAGTCTCTCATCCAAAACTCTGTCATCCTAAAGTCTCTCATCCAAAACTCTATCATCCTAAAGTCTCTCATCCAAAACTCTGTCATTGTTACGCCGAGCGCTCCGGGTCCCTGCTCCTCCCCGGAGCGCTCGCAACATCCTCGCAATCGCAGCGCCCCGGTCAGACCTGCTGACCGGGTGCGCTGCGATACCTCTCCCAGCCGGGATGCGATTCGCGATGCGGGTGGCGCCCGCTCGCGATGCGCACCCCGGCTCCCGTACCTGACTCGCTCTCCGTCGGTCCTGTCCCGGCGCGCGCGGCCCCGCTCCTTAGGGCGCGCGCGCGCCGGGTCTCTACGATTTAAAGGGCCACTGCGCCGCTGATTGGCGCAGTTGGCTTAATTAGTTCATTCACCTGTGCACTTCCCTATTTAACCTCACTTCCCCTTCCCTTCCTTGCCGGATCTTGTTGCCATCGTGCCAGTGAAAGCGTTTCCCAGTGTGTTCCTAGCCTGTTTTCCAGACCTCCTGCCGTTGCCCCTGACTACGATCCTTGCTGCCTGCCCCGACCTTCTGCTACGTCCGACCTTGCTCTTGTCTACTCCCTTGTACCGCGCCTATCTTCAGCAGTCAGAGAGGTTGAGCCGTTGCTAGTGGATACGACCTGGTTGCTACCGCCGCTGCAAGACCATCCCGCTTTGCGGCGGGCTCTGGTGAAAACCAGTAGCAGCTTAGAACCGGTCCACTAGCACGGTCCACGCCAATCCCTCTCTGGCACAGAGGATCCACCTCCTGCCAGCCGAAACGTGACAGTCATCCTAAAGTCTCTCATCCAAAACTCTGTCATCCTAAAGTCTCTCATCCAAAACTCCATCATCCTAAAGTCTCTCACCCAAAACTCCATCATCCTAAAGTTTCTCATCCAAAACTCCATCATCCTAAATTCTCTCATCCAAAACTCTGTCATCCTAAAGTCTCTCATCCAAAACTCTGTCATCCTAAAGTCTCTCATCCAAAACTCTGTCATCCTAAAGTCTCTCATCCAAAACTCTGTCATCCTAAAGTCTCTCATCCAAAACTCCATCGTCCTAAATTCTCTCATCCAAAACTCCATTATCCTAAAGTCTCTCATCCAAAACTCTGTCATCCTAAAGTCTCTCATCCAAAACTCTGTCATCCTAAAGTCTCTCATCCAAAACTCTGTCATCCCTCAGACAAGAAACCTTCCTGCAATGAAGCAGAGCCGAATCAGTGTCGGCTCTCTGCTATACGGGTTCTGCTGCTATTCAATGTCGGCTCTGCTATGCGGCAGGAAGTTGTGTCTGATGGAGAATCGTCTGAGGCATGACGGCGTTTTGGATGAGGGGCTTTCGGATGATGGAGTTGTGGCTGAAGGAGGACGGCAATTGGTGTGAGGGAGGAGGCGGGACGCTGTTTCGACTGACGGAGGATGGAGTTGCAGCTGACAACTGACGGCGATTGGTCCGAGGGAGGAGGTGGGATGCCGTTTATTCTGACGGAGGACGGAGTTGCGGCTGATGACGATTGGTCTGAGGGAGGAGGCAGGACGCCGTTTCACCTGACAGAGGACGGAGTTATGTCTGATGACTGATGATGTCCTAAAATGGACACCGTACATGGGTAAGGCCACGTAACATCACCTTCCAGAGATCCAGCCTCACATTTTTCTTTTTTTGGGGGGGTTTGGGAGATCTGGAGAATCTAAAGAGATACAATTTTTGATGCACTGAAAGAAATGAGAGCAAACTATATTAAGTAACAACATAAAAAGATGACAAACGCCACATAAAATCAGTATAATACCCACCACTAGTACATATGTACCCAACATACATTTCACTACACCCAGCTTCATCAGGGAAATTACTAACATTGGGTAGGTCTCCAGTATATATATATATATATATATATATATATATATATATATATATATATTACACAAACAATGATAATAATACATCAAACCATGTCAATATCAAACAGATACAAAATTATTATTTTTTTACATCACCATCATGTGGATGGATGACCTTTTTTTTTCCATTGACAAAAAACTCTTCTTTGGTCCCAAAACATGGTTGTTACGCCTAGCGCTCCGGGTCCCCGCTCCTCCCCGGAGCGCTCACGGCATCTTTCTCCCTGCAGCGCCCCGGTCAGTCCCGCTGACCGGGAGCGCTGCACTGTTTTGGCCGTTGGGGATGCGATTCGCACAGCGGGACGCGCCCGCTCGCGAATCGCATCCCAGGTCACTTACCCGTCCCGGTCCCCTGCTGTCATGTGCTGGCGCGCGCGGCTCCGCTCTCTAGGGCGCGCCAGCTCTCTGAGACTTAAAGGGCCAGTGCACCAATGATTGGTGCCTGGCCCAATTAGCTTAATTGGCTCCCACCTGCTCCCTGCCTTTATCTGACCTCCTCCCATGCACTCCTTTGCCGGATCTTGTTGCCTTGTGCCAGTGAAAGCGTTTAGTGTGTCCAAAGCCTGTGTACCTGAACTTCTGCTACCCATCCTGACTACGAACCTTGCCGCCTGCCCCCGACCTTCTGCTACGTCTGACCTTGCCTCTGCCTAGTCCTTCTGTCCCACGCCTTCTCAGCAGTCAGCGAGGTAGAGCCGTTGCTAGTGGATACGACCTGGTTGCTACTGCCGCAGCAAGACCATCCCGCTTTGCGGCGGGCTCTGGTGAAAACCAGTAGCCTCTTAGAACCGGTCCACTAGCACGGTCCACGCCAATCCCTCGCTGACACAGAGGATCCACTACCTGGAAGCCGAATCGTGACAGTAGATCCGGCCATGGATCCCGCTGAGGTGCCGCTGCCAAGTCTCGCTGATCTTCCCACGGTGGTCGCTCAGCAATCGCAGCAGATTGCCCAACAAGGACAGCAGCTGTCGCAGTTGACCGCCATGTTACAGCAACTTCTGCCTCTGCTACAGCAGCAACCATCTCCTCCGCCAGCTCCTGCACCTCCTCCGCAGCGAGTGGCCGCTCCTAACCTCCGCTTGTCCCTGCCGGACAAATTTGATGGGGACTCTAAACTCTGCCGTGGATTTTTGTCTCAGTGTTCCCTGCATATGGAGATGTTGTCGGACTTGTTTCCTTCAGAACGGTCTAAGGTGGCGTTCGTAGTAAGCCTTCTTTCAGGAAAGGCCTTGTCTTGGGCCACACCGCTCTGGGACCGCTATGATCCTGCCACAGCCACAGTCCAGGCCTTCTTCGCTGAACTCCGGAGTGTCTTCGAGGAGCCAGCCCGAGCTTCTTCTGCCGAGACTGCCCTGTTGAACCTGGTCCAGGGTAATTCTTCCGTTGGCGAGTACGCCATACAATTCCGTACTTTTGCTTCTGAACTATCCTGGAATAATGAGGCTCTCTGCGCGACCTTTAAAAAAGGCCTATCCAGTCGCATCAAGGATGTGCTGGCCGCACGAGAGATTCCTGCCAACCTCCAAGAACTCATCCATTTGGCTACCCGCATTGACATGCGTTTTTCTGAACGACACCAAGAGCTCCGCCAGGAAAAAGACTTAGATCTCTGGGCACCTCTCCCACAGCATCCTTTGCAGTCTTCGCCTGGGCCTCCCGCCGAGGAGGCCATGCAAGTGGATCGGTCTCGCCTGACCCAGGAAGAGAGGAATCGCCGTAGAGAAGAAAATCTCTGTCTGTACTGTGCCAGTACTGAACATTTCTTGGTGGATTGCCCTATCCGTCCTCCACGCCTGGGAAACGCACGCACGCACCCAGCTCACGTGGGTGTTGCATCTTTTGGTTCTAAGTCTTCTTCTCCACGTCTCACGGTGCCCGTGCGGATTTCTCCTACAGCCAACTCCTCCCTCTCAGCCGTGGCCTGCTTGGACTCTGGTGCCTCCGGGAATTTTATGTTGGAGTCCTTTGTTAATAAATTCAGCATCCCGGTGACCCGTCTCGTCAAACCGCTCTACATTTCCGCGGTCAACGGAGCCAGATTGGACTGCACCGTGCGTTACCGCACAAAACCCCTCCTGATGTCTATCGGACCCCACCACGAAAGGATTGAGTTCTTCATTCTCCCCAACTGTACCTCTGAGGTCCTCCTCGGTCTGCCTTGGCTCCGGCTTCACTCCCCCACCATTGATTGGACCACCGGGGAGATCAGGAACTGGGACTCTGCCTGCCACAGGAAGTGCCTCTCCCCCCCTCCCAGTCCCATCAGGCAAGCCTCTGTGCCTCCCCATGGCCCCCGTCCTGGTGTCACACTGCCCCGTGCCAGGCCTCGCCCTCTGCCCTCCCTCCCCATTCCCACTCCTGCTGTACTGCCTGCCGTTGAGGAAACCCTCCATTCTTTCCCGGTGTCCTCATCCCAGGGGAGGCAGTTACCGGACAAAGAGAAGGGGAGACCTAAGGGGGGGGGTACTGTTACGCCTAGCGCTCCGGGTCCCCGCTCCTCCCCGGAGCGCTCACGGCGTCTTTCTCCCTGCAGCGCCCCGGTCAGTCCCGCTGACCGGGAGCGCTGCACTGTTTTGGCCGTTGGGGATGCGATTCGCACAGCGGGACGCGCCCGCTCGCGAATCGCATCCCAGGTCACTTACCCGTCCCGGTCCCCTGCTGTCATGTGCTGGCGCGCGCGGCTCCGCTCTCTAGGGCGCGCGCGCGCCAGCTCTCTGAGACTTAAAGGGCCAGTGCACCAATGATTGGTGCCTGGCCCAATTAGCTTAATTGGCTCCCACCTGCTCCCTGCCTTTATCTGACCTCCTCCCATGCACTCCTTTGCCGGATCTTGTTGCCTTGTGCCAGTGAAAGCGTTTAGTGTGTCCAAAGCCTGTGTACCTGAACTTCTGCTACCCATCCTGACTACGAACCTTGCCGCCTGCCCCCGACCTTCTGCTACGTCTGACCTTGCCTCTGCCTAGTCCTTCTGTCCCACGCCTTCTCAGCAGTCAGCGAGGTAGAGCCGTTGCTAGTGGATACGACCTGGTTGCTACTGCCGCAGCAAGACCATCCCGCTTTGCGGCGGGCTCTGGTGAAAACCAGTAGCCTCTTAGAACCGGTCCACTAGCACGGTCCACGCCAATCCCTCGCTGACACAGAGGATCCACTACCTGGAAGCCGAATCGTGACAATGGTTTTGGTGTTTTTACTGCTCACCTTATTGTGTTATCCAGTTCTCTTTCCTAACCTCACAGGTATCACCAATCGTTCCTAAATTTCCTGACACTGGGGTGAATAAGCCCCAATACTTCATATTCCAAATGCCAACCTGCAAAGGCTGCCGCTGTGATGTCACAACGTCAGTGTGTACAGATATATAAGTGGGCTAAATTACATTGACATAAGGGTTCTGGTTACATTGCTGTCTTTTTTAATCTTCTCATTTGTTCATAGTATTATATATTCATTACCTACATGTACATACATGAAACATAGATGAATACTCAACCAAGTACGAGGATCGTCTCATGGCCGGATGCATTGGCTGAGGACTCAAATTCATGTCTAAATATTGCATGATCTGACATATGGTATGTTATACTGATATAATGTGTGTTTATACTGATATATGTTTATATTGATATAATATGTTTATACTGATATAATACATGTTTATACTGATATAATATATGTTTATACTGATATAATATGTGTTTATACTGATATATGTTTATACTGATATAATATGTGTTTATACTGATATATGTTTATACTGATATAATATGTGTTTATACTGATATAATATATGTTTATACTGATATAATATATGTTTATACTGATATAATATGTTTATACTGATATAATATGTTTATACTGATATAATATGTTTATACTGATATAATATGTGTTTATACTGATATAATGTATCTTTATACTGATATAATATATGTTTATACTGATATATGTTTATACTGATATAATATGTGTTTATACTGATATAATATATGTTTATACTGATATAATATATGTTTATACTGATATAATATATGTTTATACTGATATAATATGTGTTTATACTGATATAATGTATGTTTATACTGATATATGTTTATACTGATATAATATGTGTTTATACTGATATAATATGTTTATACTGATATAATATGTGTTTATACTGATATAATATGTTTATACTGATATAATATATGTTTATACTGATATATGTTTATACTGATATAATATATGTTTATACTGATATAATATGTTTATACTGATATAATATGTGTTTATACTGATATAATGTATCTTTATACTGATATAATGTATCTTTATACTGATATAATATATGTTTATACTGATATAATATGTTTATACTGATATAATATGTGTTTATACTGATATAATACATGTTTATACTGATATATGTTTATACTGATATAATATGTGTTTATACTGATATAATATATGTTTAAACTGATATAATATGTTTATACTGATATTATATATGTTTATACTGATATAATATGTGTTTATACTGATATAATATGTTTATACTGATATAATATGTGTTTATACTGATATAATACATGTTTATACTGATATATGTTTATACTGATATAATATGTGTTTATACTGATATAATGTATCTTTATACAGATATAATGTATCTTTATACTGATATAATATATGTTTAAACTGATATAATATGTTTATACTGATATTATATATGTTTATACTGATATATGTTTATACTGATATAATATGTTTATACTGATATAATATATGTTTATACTGATATATGTTTATACTGATAGAATATATGTTTATACTGATATAATACATGTTTATACTGATATATGTTTATACTGATAGAATATGTGTTTATACTGATATAATGTATCTTTATACTGATATAATGTATCTTTATACTGATATAATATATGTTTATACTGATATAATGTATCTTTATACTGATATAATATATGTTTATACTGATATATGTTTATACTGATATAATATATGTTTATACTGATATAATGTATCTTTATACTGATATAATATATGTTTATACTGATATATGTTTATACTGATATAATATATGTTTATACTGATATAATGTATGTTTATACTGATATAATGTATGTTTATACTGATGCCCTGTACTAACCCTTATAACGCGGCGATCAAAGCTGACCGCCGCGTCTGAAGGGAAAGTGACACTAACCTGGCTGTTCAGTCGGGCTGTTCGGGACCGCCGCGGTGAAATCGCTGCATCCCGAACAACTTACAGGACACCAGGAGGGACCTTACCTGCCTCCTCGGTGTCTGCTCCGTGCTGGGATCCCCTGCATGGCTGGCCCATCACATCGTCGCGCACGCCGTCCCGTCATCCAATAGGAGCGGCGTGTGTAGCGACGTGATGACGGCGATGTGATGACGGCGACGGAGAGCGTGGATCCCGGGGAAGAAGACGTCCGGAACGTTGGGGACCCCCCGGGGACACGGCGACTGCGATGGAGCGACATCCAGGGCAGCGGTGACGAACGGTGATGGGTCCGGAGCGGCGGGGACAGGTGAGTACTACCTCCTATACCAGTGGTCTTCAACCTGCAGACCTCCAGATGTTGCAAAACTACAACTTCCAGCATGCCCGGACAGCCAACGGCTGTCCGGGCATGCTGGGAGTTATAGTTTTGCAACATCTGGAGGTCCGCAGGTTGAAGATCACTGTTGGGTTCAGAATCTTTTTTTTCTAGATTTTGCACCTTTAAAATTGGGTGCGTCTTATGTGCCGGTGCGTCCTATAGGGCAAAAAATACGGTATATCTTTATACTGATATAATGTATGTTTATACTGATATAATCTATATTCATACTGATATAATGTATCTTTATACTGATATAATATGTGTTTATAATGATATAATGTATGTTTATACTAATTTAAAGGTATGTTTATACTGATATAATATGTGTTTATACTGATATAATGTGTCTTTATACTGATATAATGTATCTTTATACTGATATAATATGTGTTTATACTGATAAAATATATCTTTATACTGATATAATATATGTTTATACTGATATAATGTATGTTTATATTGATATAATGTATGTTGATACTGATATAATATATGTTGATACTGATCTAATATATCTTTATACTGATATAATGTATATTTATACTGATATAATGTATATTTATACTGATATACTGTATGTTTATATTGATATAATGTATGTTTATACTGATATAATATATGTTGATACTGGTATAATATATGTTGATACTGATATAATATATCTTTATACTGATATAATGTATGTTTATACTGATATAATATATGTTTATACTGATATAATGTATGTTTATATTGATATAATGTATGTTGATACTGATATAATATATGTTGATACTGATATTATGTATCTTTATACTGATATAATGTATGTTTATACTGATATAATATATCTTTATACTGATATAATGTATGTTTATACTGATATAATATATGTTGATACTGGTATAATATATGTTGATACTGATATAATATATGTTGATACTGGTATAATATATGTTGATACTGATATAATATATCTTTATACTGATATAATGTATGTTTATACTGATATAATATATGTTTATACTGATATAATGTATGTTTATATTGATATAATGTATGTTGATACTGATATAATATATGTTGATACTGATATAATGTATCTTTATACTGATATAATATATGTTTATACTGATATACTGTATGTTTATATTGATATAATTTATGTTCATACTGATATAATATATCTTTATACTGATATAATGTATGTTGATACTGATATAATATATGTTGATACTGATATAATATATCTTTATACTGATATAATGTATGTTTATACTGATATAATATATGTTTATACTGATATAATGTATGTTTATATTGATATAATGTATGTTGATACTGATATAACATATGTTGATACTGATATAATATATCTTTATACTGATATAATGTATGTTTATACTGATATAATGTATGTTTATACTGATATAATATATCTTTATACTGATATAATGTATGTTTATACTGATATAATATATGTTGATACTGGTATAATGTATGTTTTTACTGATATAATGTATGTTTATACTGATATAATGTATGTTTACACTGATATAATGTATCTTTATACTGATATAATATGTGTTTATAATGATATAATGTATATTGTCAAAGATTTTCCTTCCGTCAACTATAACTTAAACAAGTTAAAAGTTACCAATGTTTATGGAAACGCAGTTCCCCCAGTTGTTGCTGTAGTGCCGAGTTTGTTTAGTATCAGTATTCGGCCGCAGATCGAGCACCAGCACAGGTAGTGGAGGTAACGGAGACCTCTCAGATCAGATCATATCTATATCATATATGTATATCAGATCATATAATATCTATGTTGAGATCAGGGGCCTCCTCCAGCCAGATTGTGTCCTCCGCCAATGTCTGCGTCCTGAATCTGTGAATATGCCATACACATCCCAGATGGGAACACCCCTTTAAGACCTAATATTGCCCCCCGCCTTTAGACTTTGCAAGGATAAGATGTCTGATCGTGGGGGTCCCGCTGGGGACCCCCATGATCTCCCTGCTGCACCCGGCATTGTTTAGAGCATCGGGTGCAGCGCTGGAGTCTCGTGAAGTCATGTCCGCGCCCCGCTTGTGACATGATGACCACGCCCCCTCAATGCAAGTCTATGGGAGGGGGCATGACGGAGTCATGCCCCCTCCCATAGACTTGCATTGAGGGGGCATAGCCGGGATGTCTCGAGAATCTGCCCTGCATCGCCAGTCATCCGGCACAGAGTGAAGTTCAAGTGAAGTTTGACGACGCTCTAAACAAGTGAAGTTCAATGATGCTCTAAACAAATGCCGGGTGCAGCAGGGAGATCATGAGGGTCCCCAGCAGTGGGACCCCCGTGATCAGTCATCTTATCCCATATTGTTTGGATGTCTAGGGGCGGAGTACCCCTTTAAGTGCTCACTTTCATCTTCCTCAGGTCCACATGCTGCACACTGCACGTCTCTCAGCATGTTTGCCTATGTATTATCTGAGGACCCGAGGAAGGGGTATGTGAGCACCGAAACACGTTTTCTCACTTTGTTTGATATATCAATAATTTTTTTCTTAAATTGCATGTGTTACCTGTTGTGATCACTTCCCATCTACCCCAGCAGAGTCCCAGAAGACCAAAGCTCTTCTCCTCAACCCCCCGAAGGAAGAGCGCTCTCTGCGTCCACCTATTGGTCGTCTGAAGGAGTGCTACTTTGCATTTTTTCCCCCCAACATGGCCAACAAAACTCAAGGACAAATCCCAGTGTCTAACTCTACAATCCAAAAACCCATCTTCCCGTCGCCCAGCTCTATTCTGCTACCAGCTCTCCGAAAAAAAACTCTTTCTATGGAATTTACTTCTTTATTACACAAAGTCATCCGAAAATATCCAAAATGTCAGCGCATAAATAACTCTGCACCCTGCCCAATGAGAACAAAGTGGCATTTAACACCATTTTATCTGTCAAAGCGAGTCTCGAAAACAATCAATTTAATTAAAGTACAATGTAAATAGGATCCCATTTAAATTAATTACCAGCTGCCTAAAAAAAAAAAAAAAAAAAAAAAAGACCAACGGCAAGAAAATAGAAGAAGGAAAAAAAAAAAGACTTAATTTCCTTCTCTAAAAAAAAAAAAAAAAAGGTGAAGCGCAAATTCTTCAAGTCTCACTTTCTAAGTGAACGCAAGGAAAAGAATATTTTAGTGAGTTCTCACCCTCCAGGCAAAGTTGAATAAAACCCCTGGCTCGAGTCCAACCCCATTATCAAAGGACCACTCACCTAATCTAAAAAAGCAGCTCTTCATCAATTTATCATTAACAAGAGCATTACAATATAATGCAGAGAAGCCGCTTTCCACCAGGGATTCTGTTAATGGGAGGCTAGAGCCGGATAACAAGCATGGCAGCTGATATGCCACAGTAGGTGAAGATAATATACATATATATGAGCCAAGGAAGACCGCGCGCTACATTCGCTACTGTTGATGAGTTCTTTAGAATTGTAAAAATGGAGAGAAGAACAGAAAGGGGGCGACCCTTTTGCTTTGCGCTTGCATTTATTCACTTATAATGGCTTCTTCCAAGCTACTGATTACCAAACTCGCTATTAAAATGTATGTAATGATAAAAGATTAAGCGTCTCCATCGCCGGACGCGCGTTGCGTGTAGATCTTGATTAAGTGCATTAGAGATGAAGGCGTGCCAATCTTCCCATCGACGCCCTCCGAGCGCTTACCTCTTCACCTTTACGTTGCAGGCTTGTTACACTAATAATATTTTTATTCAACACTTCGATTTAAAGACCTATTAATATTCAGTGGAAGAAGAAGAAAAAGAAAAAACACAACGCCGGGAAGAGAATCCCCCCGCATTTTTTATTGCGTCCTACGTTCAAACAATGCTGCATTATTTACGGACGAGACAATAGAGTCGGTGTTAATCGAGTTAGGCATCAGAGCCGTAACAAAGAACTCGGTAAGACGATGCACTTCATGAGGAATTAATAGGCGCGAGTTATGGACAACCGGGTCCGGATTCCTGTAATTGAAATACTGTGGTTTATAAGTTGTGAACCAGGAGAGGAAAGTCATTTTGTCTTACGGAGTCGAGAATAGAGGAAAGCGACTGCCGAGATGGTCTGTGAGTTTGTAGAAGATAAAATTAATATCCGAAGGATTGAGCTAAGATATTCTACTAAAACAGCTACAATATCCGTGTAGGAGGCATTGAGGGAGTGCTAGAAAAACCTTAAAGGGGTACTCTGCCCCTAGACATCTTAGTCCCTATCCAAAAGATAGGGGATAAGATGTCAGATCGCGGTGGTCTAACCGCTGGGCACCTCAGACATCCAGTGCATGGAGCGAACTTCACTCCGTGATGGATGACTGGCGCTGCGGGGCAGAGGCTCGTAACGTCACAGTCACCCCCCCTCTCATGCCGTCACGGCCATGTCCACCTCGCATAGACTTGCATTGAGGGGGCATGCACGTGACGGCACAAGCGGGGCATGACTGTAACATCATGAGCCTCCAGAGCTGAACCCGATGCTCTGAACGATCGTCTGGTGGAGCAGGGAGATCGCGGGGGTCCCCAGCGGCAGAACCCCCATGATCAGACATATTATCCCCTATCCAAAGATGTCTAGGGGCAGAGTACCCCTTTAACCCTTGGTTACAAAACGTGCATATTTTTAGGTGAAAAAATGGACTATACTTTTTACCACTAGGGGTCCCTCCAGGGTTCAGAAAGCTGTCTTGTCCCTGCAACTATTACCTGTGTGTCACTGTACTGAGACAAAATACAGGAAGTGTGGGCTGAACAAGTAGGGCTCTGTGCAGGCTCCTGGCTTGTCAATCAGCCTGCTGTGTGAGACAGTGGCGTATTACAGAGCCTGTACCCCCCCCCCTCCTTCTCAGTGAACTGCATGCTGTGACAGGTTCACTTTAAATTCAAATATCCAAATAGGGTTTCCAATCAAAACACCTTTTATATTGGCCATGCCAGTGGGTGCCTATAAAGAGCATGCCTCAGTCACCCAGCATGCTTTGATTTCAGTTAGCACTGTGTGATGCTTAACAGGGGTTATCCCGTTCATAATATAGGGTATAAGTGTTTGATCACAGCGGTTCGACTGCTGGGACCGCCCTGAGATCTCCAGTGAGTGACTCTCCAACTGGGTTGGGACACCGCTGTGACCTGTGATTGACCGCTGTGACCAGTGATTGACTGCTGTGACCAGTGATTGACAGCTGTGACCAGTGATTGCCTGCCGTAACCAGTGATTAACTGCTGTGACCAGTGATTGACAGCTGTGAACAGTGATTGACCGCTGTGACCAGTGATTGACCGCTGTGACCAGTGATTGACTGCTGTGACCAGTGATAGACTGCTGTGACCAGTGATTGACTGCTGTGACCAGTGATTAACTGCTGTCACCAGTGATTGACTGCTGTGACCAGTGATTGACCGCTGTGACCAGTGATTGACTGCTGTGACCAGTGATTGACTGCTGTGACCAGTGATTGACTGCTGTGTCCAGTGATTGACTGCTGTGACCAGTGATTGACCGCTGTGACCAGTGATTGACTGCTGTGACCAGTGATTGACTGCTGTGACCAGTGATTGACTGCTGTGACCAGTGATTAACTGCTGTCACCAGTGATTGACTGCTGTGACCAGTGATTGACCGCTGTGACCAGTGATTGACTGCTGTGACCAGTGATTGACTGCTGTGACCAGTGATTGACTGCTGTGTCCAGTGATTGACTGCTGTGACCAGTGATTGACCGCTGTGACCAGTGATTGACTGCTGTGACCAGTGATTGACCGCTGTGACCTGTGATTGACTGCTGTCACCAGTGATTGACTGCTGTGACCAGTGATTGACCGCTGTGACCAGTGATTGACTGCTGTGACCAGTGATTGACTGCTGTGACCAGTGATTGACTGCTGTGTCCAGTGATTGACTGCTGTGACCAGTGATTGACCGCTGTGACCAGTGATTGACTGCTGTGACCAGTGATTGACTGCTGTGACCAGTGATTGACTGCTGTGACCAGTGATTGACTGCTGTGACCAGTGATTGACCGCTGTTACCAGTGATTGACCGCTGTGATCAGTGATTGACTGCTATGACCAGTGATTGACCGCTGTGACCAGTGATTTACTGCTGTGACCAGTGATTGACCGCTGTGATCAGTGATTGACTGCTGTGACCAGTGATTGACTGCTGTGACCAGTGATTGACCGCTGTGATCAGTGATTGACTGCTGTGACCAGTGATTGACCGCTGTGACCAGTGATTGACCGCTGTGACCAGTGATTTACCCCTGTGACCAGTGATTGACCGCTGTGATCAGTGATTGACTGCTGTGACCAGTGATTGACCGCTGTGATCAGTGATTGACTGCTGTGACCAGTGATTGATCGCTGTGACCAGTGATTTACCCCTGTGACCAGTGATTGACCGCTGTGACCAGTGATTGACTGCTGTGACCAGTGATTGACTGCTGTGACCAGTGATTGACTGCTGTGACCAGTGATTGACTGCTGTGACCAGTGATTGACCGCTGTGACCTGTGATTGACCGCTGTGACCTGTGATTGACTGCTATGACCAGTGATTTACCCCTGTGACCAGTGATTGACTGCTGTGACCAGTGATTGACTGCTGTGACCAGTGATTGACCGCTGTGACCAGTGATTGCCTGCTGTGACCAGTGATTGCCTGCTGTGACCAGTGATTGCCTGCTGTAACCAGTGATTAACTGCTGTGACCAATGATTGACCGCTGTGACCAGTGATTGACCGCTGTGACCAGTGATTGACCGCTGTGACCAGTGATAGACCGCTGTGACCAGTGATTGACTGCTGTGACCAGTGATTGACTGCTGTGACCAGTGATTGACTGCTGTGACCAGTGATTGACCGCTGTGACCAGTGATTGACTGCTGTGACCAGTGATTGACCGCTGTGACCAGTGATTGACCGCTGTGACCAGTGATTGACTGCTGTGACCAGTGATTGACTGCTGTGACCAGTGATTGATCGCTGTGACCAGTGATTTACCCCTGTGACCAGTGATTTACTCCTGTGACCAGTGATTGACCCCTGTGACCAATGATTGACCGCTGTGACCAGTGATTGACTGCTGTGACCAGTGATTGACTGCTGTGACCAGTGATTGACTGCTCTGACCAGAGATTGACTTCTGTGACCAGTGATTGACTGCTGTGACCAGTGATTTACCCCTGTGACCAGTGATTGACTGCTGTGACCAGTGATTGACCCCTGTGACCAGTGATTGACTGCTGTGACCAGTGATTGACCGCTGTGACCAGTGATTGACTGCTGTGACCAATGATTGACCCCTGTGACCAGTGATTGACCGCTGTGACCAGTGATTGATCGCTGTGACCAGTGATTGACCGCTGTGATCAGTGATTGACTGCTGTGACCAGTGATTGACTGCTGTGACCAGTGATAGACCGCTGTGACCAGTGATTGACTGCTGTGACCAGTGATTGACTGCTGTGACCAGTGATTGACCGCTGTGACCAGTGATTGACCGCTGTGACCAGTGATTGACTGCTCTGACCAGAGATTGACTTCTGTGACCAGTGATTGACTGCTGTGACCAGTGATTTACCCCTGTGACCAGTGATTGACTGCTGTGACCAGTGATTGACTGCTCTGACCAGAGATTGACTTCTGTGACCAGTGATTGACTGCTGTGACCAGTGATTTACCCCTGTGACCAGTGATTGACTGCTGTGACCAGTGATTGACCCCTGTGACCAGTGATTGACCCCTGTGACCAGTGATTGACCGCTGTGACCAGTGATTGACTGCTGTGACCAATGATTGACCCCTGTGACCAGTGATTGACTGCTGTGACCAGTGATTGACTGAGCAGTTTGCCACAGATCATGGTTGAACCCTGCAGCCCATCAATTTATCTGTAAATGCCCTGAACAAAAAGGGAGAATTCAAATTGGGAAAATGTTTTTTAAGGCCTTAAATTATGTTTCCGGACCATTCTGCTCACGCTGGGCGGTTTAGTTGCCAAGGCAATCATAAGATGCCCAGCGGGTTTCGTGGATTTCTTTAATCACATAGATTGTGAGCTGGCCATACACAGAAGATAATGGTTGTCCAAAATGGCTGACTTTGGCGATTTTGGCCGACCATTGCATGTGAATTACGCATGAATGATCGTTTACAATGGCTGACTTCTGTCTGTGAAAAGTGGATGATCTGCCATGCTGATTTTTTTGTGACCAAAAATTTTGGTTGAATTTGACAAATTGCTGCTGTGAACAAGTTCAGTGTTCGCTTTTTTTCTTTCTTTTTTTTCTTTTTTAAACAAACAGTTTATTCAGGCATGTTTTTGGCACAATCCTTCATGCAAACGATCCCATGGGACTTTGATTGGCATTTTGTGACCCAGTAAAGTCCGATACAGTATCTTCCATAAGTGAGTCCACCCCCATGGAAATGTCAAAATTGGGCCCAATGAGCCATTTACCCCTCCCCTCTGTCATGTGACTTGTTACAAGGTCTCAGATGTGAATGGGAAGCAGGTGTCTTAAATTTGATGTTATCGCTCTCACACTCTAATACTGGTCACTGGAAGTTCAACATGGCACCTCGTGGCAAAAAACTCTCTGAGGATCTGAAAAAAAAAATTGTTGCTCTACATAAACATGGCCTAGGCTATAAGGAGATTGCCTGAAGATCCTGAAACTGAGCTTCAACATTGTGGACAAGACCCTACAGCTTTTACACAAGACAGGTTCCTCTCAGAACAGCTCTCACCATTGTGGACCAAAGAAGTTAAGTGCACGTGCTCAGCGTCATAATCAGAGGTTGTCTTTTGGAAATAGACACATGAGTCTATAATGCTGCCAGCATTGCTGCAGAGGTTAAAGGGGTTGGGAGGTCAGCCGAAGGCTGTCCGGGCATGTCAGGAGTTGTAGCTTTGCAACAGCTGGAGGCACCTTGGTTGGGAAACACTGGGTCAGACATTGACTTCTTTTAGGCTAGAGATACATGACATGATGTAAAGATCACTGTTTTGCTAAATCACATCTAATGTTAGAGAATGTGGTTTTGGTTTTTGCTGACAGCTATCGCAACACCATACTGAGGTATAATTAGTTCCGATTCAGCATTAGGACATTGTGATCCTATGTCACAGGGTAAAAACAAAAGTCTCCAAGTCCTAAATGTACAATATATATATATATATATATATATATATATATATATATATATATATATACAGTGGCCCCTCAAATGGACCATCGTTTGTTGAAACCATCGTATGTTGAGGGATCCATGCAATGTAAAGTATAGGACAGTGGTCTACAACCTGAGGACTAGAGATGAGCGAACTTACAGTAAATTCGATTCGTCACGAACTTCTCGGCTCGGCAGTTGATGTCTTATCCTGCATAAATTAGTTCAGCCTTCAGGTGCTCCGGTGGGCTGGAAAAGGTGGATACATTCCTAGGAAAGAGTCTCCTAGGACTGTATCCACCTTTTCCAGCCCACCGGAGCACCGGAAATCTGAACTAATTTATGTAGGAAAAGACATCAACTGCCGAGCCGAGAAGTTCGTGACGAATCAAATTTACTGTAAGTTCGCTCATCTCTACTGAGGACCTCCAGATGTTGCAAAACTACAACACCCAGCATGCCCGGACAGCCGTTGGCTGTCCGGGCATGCTGGGTGTTGTAGTTTTGCAACATCTGGAGGTCCGCAGGTTGAAGACCACTGGTATTGGAAGTTGTACTCACCTGTCCCCGCCGCTCCGGACCGTCACCGCTCCGGCAAGGCCTCTGCTTCCCCGGCATCTTCGCTCTCCGTCGCTACGCACGCCGCTCCTATTGCATGACAGGACGGCGTGCGCAGCGACGTGATGACGACGATGGAGAGCGCCGACGATGCAGGGGATCCCGAAGAGGACGCGCCGGAGCCCCGAGGACAGGTAAGTGATCGTCAGCGGACCACACGGGGCAACGTAAACGGCTATCCGGTGTCAGCTGAAGCAGTCTGCGCTGCCGGATAGCCGTTTATGCGATGGCCCCGACATACAAAAGCATCGCATGTTGATACTGCCTGAGAGGCCATCGCGTGTTGAAATTATCGTATGTCGGGGCCATCGTAGGTCGGGGGGTCACTGTATATATATATATACACACACACACATATATATGTATATATATTTATGTCTAACAGAGTTTAGCCAACTCATCATTACCATAAAATACATAATACTACAAATTGCATGAACATTTTTAAAAGCATTTTATAAAATTAGTATAACCTAAAGAAAAAGAATAAAATAAAACATTCATGTATAACTGTGTCCTGATCTGAATAATTTATACGGGAAGTTCCTTTATACATATGTAAATTTCCTCCATATGTGCTCAACGGATGGTCCACATCATTATACGCCATATAACATGCATGACCGCGCATTTCCCTTCTTATCATATAATTTTTTCGGCTTAAATTCGGCGCTGTCAGATACAAAAACTTGTTGTAAAGCATGTATAACCAATAGGTTTTGCAATTGCTTTCATTACAAAATTTTCAGTATTTCATACAACTGCCCCCCCTGCCTGATTGAACACATACTAGTCCTGCTGTGTCCATGAGTCATCACCTGTGTCATGGACACACTTCCTTGATTGACAGCTGTGATTGCAGGGCTTAAATCCTCCCACTGTCATCTTGTGTCCCGCTACTGTCAGTGAGGACATGCTGGGAGTTGTATTTTTGCTAATGCTAGGGGAGATGTGAGCAGACAGCATACTGAGGGAGGGGGCGGAGACCTGCACAGTGAGGCCACACCCCCTCCCTTTGAGAGGAATTCAGACTAGTGAGCTAAATTAAAAGTGTAATAAAGAAATAAATAAAGGTGCTAGACACAGAAAAAATAGATGTACATGGTCAGGATTAGGTACTGAGTGATATATTAAAAAAAAAAATTTCGTTGGATCTGACGGGTACACTTTAAATATTCATGTTTTACAAATACGTGAGGAGAGAAGGGAGGGGCCGTGCATACATTAGTTATAACTCCCAGAGCCCTTCATGTCAGAGAACGTGTCATTCATATAGGCGCCATAGAAAGATCGGGAGTGAAGCTCCGTACCAGGAGATACATCCATTATCCAATTTCAAACCCCAGAGAATGGCGCGCTCTCCTGGGATCAGATCAGATCAGATTACTGAAACCGAGGACAGATTTTACTTTTCGAGTTTCCAACAGTCCCCAATTAAACAAATTTATTAAGATTTGTGTAGTACATGAGGACAGTTGCTACTCAGGTGATCTGGGAGTATTAGTCCTTTATTATGTCGTGTGGTGATGAAGCTAACCCAGTGTTCCCCAAATAACTTCCAATGTGCAGGAATGAGATCTCTGGACACTAGGATTCCATTAAAAATCTGGTCACTGTCCCTTTAATATCTCTTTTAAAGCAGCTTTACTGTGGTGCAATATGTAGAGTTGTCTCCTGCGACATCGTACCTGGAAGGGAATCCTGATTGACATTGCAGTCAAGCAGCGCTAACTCCAACCACAGGCCCACAAAGAGATAAGTGTATTCAGCGAGGCCCTTGTTCAGCGTTCTCCTCTCTAATATAGATGGAGATGTGGAGACTATTATTCTCATAGCATGGACAGGAACAGGAGCTGCAGCAGTGACTTGATGGTAGAACAGGCTTCTACCTAGATTAATAGGGGTACTCCACTTGCCAGCGTTCTGTTCTGAACACCCTGCTTGTGCTGTGGGGGTCGGCCACGCCCTCTTGTGACATCAGTCCACGCCCCACAATTAAAGTCTATGGGAGGGGGCATGGTGGCTGTCACACTCCCTCCCATAGACTTGCATTGAGGGGGCGTGGCCGACTCCCACATCGCGCGTACAGCGCTCGGAACTAAATGTTCTGAACGTTGGCCAGTGGAGTACCCCTTTAAAGACGTGTGGCATAGGAGATACACATGTCTAGCAGGGTTTAGGAGATGATGCTCTGGCACAGACGAGGCGAAACTGAACTAAAAATAACTACACAACTTCCTGTAGAGCATACAGCAGCTGAAAGTACTGGAAGGATTAAGATTTTTAAATAGAACTAATTTACAAATCTGTTTAACTTTCTGGCACCAGTTGATAAAAGAAAAAAAAAATTCCACTGGAGTACCCCTTTAACTCCTTTATGGGGCTGAGCTCGCATCATACCCGCACAGTCCCAGCTGCTATAAGCAGCCAGGACCAGTGGCTAATGCCGGACATTGCCGTTCCGGCAGATGTCCAGCATTAACTCTTTAGATGCGGCGATCAAAGTTGATCGCCGCGTTTAAAAGTGAAAGTAAAAGCATCCCGGCAGCTCAGTAGGGCTGATCGGGACATCATGTGTGCAGTGTTATAGCCTCCTATTGGATAACAATGATCAGTGTGTGCAGTGTTATAGCCTCCTATGGGATAACAATGATCAGTGTGTGCAGTGTTATAGTCCCCTATGGGATAACAATGATCACTGTGTGCAGTGTCATAGTCCCCTATGGGATAACATTGATCAGTGTGTGCAGTGTTATAGCCCCTATGGGAGCTAAAACATTGCAAAAAAGATCATTTAACCCCTTCCCTAATAAAAGTTTGAATCACCCCCCTTTTCCCATTTAAAAAAAGAAGCAGTGTAAATAAGAATAAAAATAAACAAAAGTCCAAAATGAATAAAAAGCGATCAAAAAGTCCGATCATTACAAAAATGATACCGCTAAAATCTTCAGATCATGTCGCAAACCACCCGGAACGTGGAAAAATAAAAAAGTTATAGGGGTCACACGATGACAATTTTAAACGTATACATTTTTCCTGCATGTAGTTATGATTTTTTCCAGAAGTCCAACAAAATCAAACCTATATAAGTAGGGTATCATTTTAATCGTATGGACCTAGAGAATAAATATCAGGTGTCATTTTTACCGAAAAATGTACTGCGTAGGAATGGAAACCCCCAAAAGTTACAAAATTTAGTTTTTTCTTAAATTTTGTTGCACAATAAAATAAATTCCTGTTTCGCTGTAGATTTTTGAGTAAAATGACTGATGTCATTACAAAGTAGAATTGGTGGCGCAAAAAATAAGCCCTCATATGGATTTTTAGGTGAAAAATTGAAAGAGTTATGATTTTTTAAAGGTAAGGAGGAAAAAATGAAAGTGCAAAAACTGAAAAACCCCCGGTCATGAAGGGGTTAATTCTCATTTTGGACAAAGTGGGAGGGGCTTTACTTAAATTTACTCCAGAAATTGGTGTAAATGACTGGCATAGACTTTAGTTTGAAAGCTCACTGACAGCTAGAATTCTCCTGCAGAAGTTTTATAAGTCTTCCTGCTATGTACAGTTTGTTCTTAGGCGGAATATCCTCCTGTACCGGGTGATCTTTCCACAGACAGATAGGATCGCTCGGAAAGTCTCCATAGATGGCAATGCATTCCCAAGGGGATCCCAAGAGGAGGGAACGGGCTAGTGCCGTAGCGGGGGGAAACGGGCTAGCAAAAAAAATAAATAGGATGGTGGGAGCTACCCTTTAAGAGATCATGTCATCACAAATGAAATATTGTTTAAAGGAGTATTCCAGCGCAAAATAATTTATCCCCTATTCAAAGGATAGGTGATAAGTTATAGATCGCGGGGGGTCCGAGCGCTGGGGCCCCCCGGGATCTTCTGGACGGGGCCGCAGCAGTATGCAGGAAGTGAAGTTTTGTCCCCAGCAGAAAGCCGCGGCAGACACTCCCCCTCCATGTATCTCTATGAGCTACATAGAGGGGGCGTGTCGGCCACTGCATCATGCAGGGACGGAACGCCCCCTTTCCAGCATACTGCTGCGGCCCCGTCCAGGAGATCCCGGGGGCCCCAGTGCTCGGACCCCCCAGTGATCTATAACTTATCCCCTATCCTTCAGATAGGGGATAAGTTATATTGCACTACAGATCTCCTTTAAATCAAGATTTCTGTTAAATAAATATTTTAGATTTTTTTTTTTGTGGAATTTCTTTTTTTTTTTTTTACTTTCCATGTCCATCTATGCATGTCCATTCTCTCACATAGATGTCCACAGGTAATGCTCCTCCTCCTTGAACAGCAGTAGCAGTCTACAGATAGAGCTGGAGGGAAGGTGTATAACTACTATATATATCCTGATCCCATTGAGAGAGCAGAAACAGTATATAGATAGAGCTGGAGGGAAGGTGTATAACTACTATATATCCTGAACCCATTGAGATAGCAGCAGTAGTATACAGATAGAGCAGGAAGGGAGGTGTATTTCTACTATATATCCTGATCCCATAGAGATAGCAGCAGTATACAGATAGATCTGGAGGGGATGGATATAACTACTTTATATCCTGATCCCACAGAGATGGTAAAGATGTAGAAATGGGGTATGTAAGTTAGCAGGAGCGATCTGATAGGTGACAATGTCATCCTGTCGATCACAGGGTCAGCTGACCCAGGACTGACCACTTCCTCTGACTCATTAAAGGGGTACTCTGGCCAAAGGATGGGGGATAAGATGTCTGATCACGGGGGTCCCACCGCTGGGGCCCCCCACAATCTAGCATGCAGCACCCACCAGTGAGCACAGCAGGAAGCGCTGGAGGCTCCAAGTCATATGCCCCCGACCACGGGGATGGAGTATCATGACGTCCCGCCCCCATGTAACATCACGTCCCGCCCCCCCCAATGCAACGGTGTCACGCCCCCTCCCATAGGCTTGCATTGAGGGGGCGGGGCATGACATCACACGTGACGTCACAACTCCTCCCATGTGTGACGTCATACCCCCTCAATGCAAGCAGCCCTGCATAGAATATGGGTGCTGCACAGAGATCGTGGGGGGGAGGTCCCAGTGGTGATCCCCCCCCCCCGCGATCAGTCATTTTAGGGGATTAGGGGATAAGATGTCTTTGGCCAGAATACCCCTTTAAGGAAAATCTAAATTAACAATAGAACCATGGTGATCATCCCACGGGTAGAGGCCATGGCTGGAGGATGGTGACCATTCCGGAATTCCAATCCCCACTTACCTGGTTATGTGACCTTCAATGTATTGTGAAGTGTCAAATTACTATTATATTGTGAAGCATTAGATACACTGTAGCCACATGACAACAGATATTATAAGTCAGCATTATGCCTCATATATAGATTGCGCGGTGAAGCCTGTTCGGCGAGTGACACGGGACGCCTCGGTCCCCCAGACAGCCCTGTTTAATTGTCACTATTTAAATATTTATTTAAAGTTTACAAATTGACAGATCATTCCCAGAGTTAGCACAAACCCCCGGCAAACAAAAGAGAAGAGGAATACGAATTGCCAGGCATCTTGTCTCATAACCCGGCTAATGATGTGTATGCCATTCCCTTCCTAACAACACCTCCTGTCAAGCATTTGTCTGCGGAGATATATGCAATGCTTCACAATCCTTGTTTACAGCGACGCGTTCCGACCGCTTCTCAGAGAGAAAAAAAAATGTAGATTGCGAAAGGTTTTCATCTTTCGTTTGTTTAGTGATGGATCTATCCGCCACCTTATATTTTCCTGTCATTTAAAAAAAATAAAAAATAAAAAAAAAAAGATAGAAGAGCGGGAGACAATGCCGCCCCGGTCGTCTACCGTCGCATATGCATATATATGGAGAATTAGAGTAGTTCCATATATCCCCAAGGCAAAGGGAATCTGCTTTGAACATTTCAAAGAAACGGTTGTACTTCCCAATAAATCAATAAGAGTAATGAAAACAGCACGCCGGGCGCGGGCCGCAACGTTACCCGCCTAAGTCGTCTGTAAGAAGTCGAATTAACACACATAAAGATGTAAATGAGCAGCCATTAATGACTCGCTGTTTTCTAAATATTTAGACACCGGCAATCCTTATTAGCGTGGAGTCTGACACATGCCACCGCCTTACATCAAAGGAACAGATATCACCTGAGATTCCACTATCGCAACGTGTGTCTCTCTCTCTCTCTCTCCCGGCTCGGAATTGAAATTAAAGCTTCTTTTTTTTTTTTTTGCAAAAAAGATTTTTAGGTTCTTAACGGTTTGGAAACGCAATAGACGGATCCGATCGTAAGCAATTACATCGTTACGCTAAAGAGGATTTTATTTTTTATTCTACAACGAGTATCGACGGTTTGGAAATAGTCAAGATGGATCCGATCGTATGTACTTACGTTGCGACACTGTAGAGTTTGTCCTACTGCAAGTGTTGACGGTTTTGGAAATGCGCAAGTTATATCCGATCTAAATACATTGCGACACTGTTAGAGGGGTATTCTGCTGCTCAGCGTTTGGAACAAAAAACTGCAAGTGTTGACGGTTTTGGAAATGCGCAAGTTATATCCGATCTAAATACATTGCGACACTGTTAGAGGGGTACTCTGCTGCTCAGCGTTTGGAACAAAAAACTGTTCCGAATGCTGGAGCTGGCACCGGGAGTTCTTGACGTCATAGCCCCCTCATGATGTCACGCCCCCTCCCATAGACTTGCATTGAGGGGGTGGGCGTGACATCATGATGGGGCAGGACTATGACGTCACAAGCTCCCGGTGCCGGCTCCAGCGTTCGGAACAGTTTGTTACAAACGTTGAGCAGCAGAGTAGCCCTTTACGTTTTCTATGTTCAACTACGAGTCTTAACGGTTTGGAAACGCAATAGACGGATCCGATCGTATGTAATTACATTGTGACGCTAAATAGGTTGTTATATTTTATTCTACAACGAATATCGACGGTTTAGAAATAGTCAAGATGGATCCGATCGTATGTACTTACGTTGCGATGCTATAGAGTTTTCTATGTTGTACTACAAGTGTTAACAGTTTTGGAAATGCGCAAGTTATATCTAAATACATTGTGACACTGTTAAAAGGCTACTCTGCTGCTCAGAGTTTGGAACAAACTGTTCCGAATGCTGGAGCCGGCACCAGGAGTTCGTGACGTCATAGCCCCCTCCCATAGACTTGCATTGAGGGGGCGGGGGCGTGACTTCATGATGGGGTAGGACTATGACGTCACAAACTCCCGGTGCCGGCTCCAGCGTTCGGGAGTACCCCTTTAAGTTTTCTATGTTCAACTACGAGTCTTAACGGTTTGGAAACGCAATAGACGGATTCGATCGTCTGTAATTACATTGTGACACTATAGAGGTTTTTATATTCTATTCTACAAGTATCGACGGTTTAGAAATAGTCAAGATGGATCCGATCTTATGTACTTACGTTGCGACACTATAGAGTTTTCTATGTTCTTGTTACACCGAGCGCTCCGGGTCCCCGCTCCTCCCCGGAGCGCTCGCAGCGTCCTCTCATTCGCAGCGCCCCGGTCAGACCTGCTGACCGGGTGCGCTGCGATATTACTCCCAGCCGGGATGCGATTCGCGATGCGGGACGCGCCCGCTCGCGATGCGCATCTCGGCTCCCTTACCTGACCCGTTCCCCGTCTGTGTTGTCCCGGCACGCGCGGCCCCGCTCCTTAGGGCGCGCGCGCGCCGGGTCTCTGCGATTTAAAGGGCCACTGCGCCACTGATTGGCGCAGCAGGCCTAATCAGTATCCTCACCTGTGCACTTCCCTACTTATACCTCACTTCCCCTGCACTCCCTCGCCGGATCTTGTTGCCATTGTGCCAGTGAAAGCGTTTCCTTGTGTGTTCCTAGCCTGTGTTCCAGACCTCCTGCCGTTGCCCCTGACAACGATCCTTGCTGCCTGCCCTGACCTTCTGCTACGTCCGACCTTGCTCTTGTCTACTCCCTTGTACCGCGCTTATCTCAGCAGTCAGAGAGGTTGAGCCGTTGCCGGTGGATATGACCTGGTTGCTACCGCCGCTGCAAGACCATCCCGCTTTGCGGCGGGCTCTGGTGAATACCAGTAGCAACTTAGAACCGGTCCACCGACACGGTCCACGCCAATCCCTCTCTGGCACAGAGGATCCACCTCCAGCCAGCCGAATCGTGACAGTTCTACTACAAACTGTTCCGAATGCTGGAGCTGTCACGCCCCCTCCCATAGACTTGCATTGAGGGGGCGGGGCGTGACATCACGAGGGGGTGGGACTATGACATCACAAGCTCCCTCTGCCGGCTCCAGCGTTCGGAACAATTTGTTCCAAACGCTGAGAGGCAGAGTACCCCTTTAAGTTTTCTATGTTCAACTACAAGTCTTAACGGTTTGGAAACGCAATAGATGGATCCGATCATACGTAATTACATTGTGACACTAAATAGGTTGTTATATTTTATTCTACAACAAGTATCGACGGTTTAGAAATAGTCATGATGGATCCTATCATATGTACTTATGTTGCGACACTTTAGAGTTTTCTATGTTCTACTGCAAGTGTTACTACAAGTGTTAACAGTTTTGGAAATGCGCAAGTTGTATCCGATCGCATCTAAATACATTGCAACACTATTAAAGGGGTGCTCTGCTGCTCAGAGTTTGGAATAAACTGTTCTGAATGCTGGAGCCAACATCGGGCGCTCGTGACGTCATAGCCCCGTCCCCTCATGATGTCACACCCAGCCCCCTCAATGCAAGTCTATGGGAGGGGGCGTGACAGCCGTCACGCCCCCTCCCATAGACTTGCATTGAGGGGGCGGGACGTGACATCATGAGGGGGCTATGACATGACAAGCTCCCGGCGTCAGCTTCAGCATTCGGAACAGTTTGTTCCAGATGCTGAGCAGCGGAGTACCCTTTTAAGTTTTCTACGTTCAACTACAAGTATTAATGGTTAACGCATCTGAGTTGCGATACTATAGTTTTTTTCTATGTTCTATGCTACTACAAGTATTACTGGTTTAAAAAAAATGAATGAGATGTATCCGACCGTGTCTAATTATGTTGTGATACTATTGAGTTTTCCATGTTCTATTCTACTACAAATCTCAACGGTTTGGAAACGCAATAGACGGATCCGATTGTATGAAATTACATTGTGACACTATAGAGGTTTCTGTATTCTATTCTACAACAAGTATCAACGGTTTAGAAATAGTCAAGATGGATCCAATTGTATGTAATTACGTTGCGACCCTATAGAGATTTCTATGTTCTACTACAAGTCTCAACGGTTTTGGAAACCACTCCAAACGAAGACGCAACAATGGCAGAATTCCGGGTGGAAAAAGGCTAAATATTTATTGCACCAATGGCCATTAGGCCGAAACGTTGCATGTACTCTTCATTGGTGCAATAAATATTTTGCCACTTTTTTTCACCCTGAATACCGCCATTGTTGCTGTGTCTTTGTTTGGAGTGGAATCTGTTGACCCCGCACTGGCGCAATGGTTGGACACTTGCATATGCGCTGGACTCTCGCTTGCTGACTCTTCTCTGGTTAACGGTTTTGGAAATGCGCGCATTGTATCCGATCCATAGAAAACTCTATAGAATCGCAACGTAATCAGATGTGATCACATCCATCTCGCTCATTACCAAAACTGTTAACACTTGTAGTCGAACGTAGAAGACTCAATAGTGTCGCAATGTACTCAGACGCTGAGTACATTGCGACACTATTGAGTCTTCTACGTTCGACTACAAGTGTTAACAGTTTTGGTAATGAGCGAGATGGATGTGATCACATCTGATTACGTTGCGATTCTATAGAGTTTTCTATGTTCTATTCTACTACAAGTATTAATGGTTTGGAAACGCATGAGATGATCTACTACAAGTATATGGAATCGCCCGAGATGGATCCAATCGCATTTGGTTACATTGTGATACTCTAGAGGTTTTTATATTCTACTACAAGTCTCGGGGTCTATTCACACGTACAGTATTCTGTGCAGATTTGATGCGCAGTATTTCAAGCTGTGTTCAGTCAATCAGTTTACATTGAAATCTGAAGCAGAAAAACCTGCACATCAAATCTGCGCAGAATACTGTACGTGTGAATAGACCCTTAACCCCTTGCTGCAGAACGCCGGGTTTATACGGTGCTGCGGCATGGGAGGGTTATGAATCGAGCTCAGGAGCTGAGCTTGCATCATACCCACACGGTCCCGGCTGCTATCCGCAGCAAGGACCCGTGGCTAATGCCGGACATCGCCGTTCCGGCAGATGTCCGGCATTAACTCTTTAGACACGGCGATCAAAGTAAATCGCCGTGTCTAAAAGTGAAAGTAAAAGTATCCTGGAAGCTCAGTTGGGCTGATCGGGACAGCGCGATAAAATCGCAGCAGGAGGGTGTCTTACCTGCCTCCTGCGCGCCCGAACGGCGATTGATTGCTGCAAACCTGAAATCCAGGCTTGAGCAATCAACCGCCGATAACACTGATTAATGCAAAGCTATGGCTTTGCAGTAATCTGTGTAAAAGATCAGTGTATGCAGTGATATAGTCCCCTATGGGAGCTATAACACTGCAATAAAAAAGTAAACAAAAAAAGTGAATAAAGATGATTTAACCCCTTCCCTAATAAAAAGTTTGAATCACCCCCCTTTTCCCATAAAAATAAACTGTGTAAATAAAAATAACCGTATGTGGTATCACCGCGTGCGTAAATGTCCGAATTATAAATATATATCGTTAATTAAACTGCAAGGTCAATGGCGTACACGCAAAAAAAATAGAAAATTCAAAAATAGCGTATTTTCGGTCACTTTTTATAACAGAAAAAAATGAATAAATCAATAAAAACTTCAGATCACGGTGCAAAAAATGAGCCCTCATACCGGCCCGTATATAGTTATAGGGGTCAAAAGATGACAATTATAAACGTATACATTTTCTTGCATGTAGTTATGATTTTTTTTCAGAAGTCCGACAAAATCACCTATATAAGTAGGGGATCATTTTAATCGTACTTTTTTAATGAAAAATGTACTGCATAGAAACGAAAGCCCCCAAAATTTACAAAATGGCGTTTTTTCTTCCATTTTGTCGCACAATGATTTTTTTTTCGGTTTCGCTGTAGATTTTTGGGTAAAATGACTAATGTAATTACAAAGTAGAATTGGTGGCGCAAAAAATAACCCATAATATGGATTTTTAGGTGCAAAATGTAAAGGGTTATGATTTTTAAAAGATAAGGAGGAAAAAATGAAAGTGCAAAAACGGAAAAACGCTATGTCTTAAAGGGGTTAAAGGGGTACTC
The DNA here is from genome assembly GCF_029499605.1 of Hyla sarda. Taxonomy (NCBI): domain Eukaryota; kingdom Metazoa; phylum Chordata; class Amphibia; order Anura; family Hylidae; genus Hyla; species Hyla sarda. The sequence continues at coordinate 10,767,589 of NC_079194.1, forward strand.
TGGTGGGAAACTTTTATTTTTTTCAAATCAACTGGTGCCAAAAAGTCAAACAGATTTGTAAATTCATTCTATATAAAAAATCTTAAAGGGGTACTCCGGTGAAAACCATTTTTCTTTTAAATCAACTGGTGCCAGAGAGTTAAACATATTTGTAAGTTACTTCTAATAAAAAAATCTTAATCCTTCCAGTACTTATTAGCTGCTGAATGCTACAGAGGAAATTCCTTTCTTTTTGGAACACTGATCACGAGCACAGTGCTCTCTGCTGACATCTCTGTCCATTTTAGCAACCGTGCATAGTAGATGTATGCTAAGGGCAGCATGGTGGCTCAGTGGTTAGCACTACTGCCTTGCAGTGCTGGGGCCTTGGGTTCAAATCCCACTAACGACAACAATAAATAAATAAAGACTTATTATTATAATAATGTCAGCAGAGAGCACTGTGCTCGTGATGTCATCAGAGAGCATTCCAAAAAGAAAAGAATTTCCTCTGTAGTATTCAGCAGCTAATAAGTACAGGAAGGATTAAGATTTTTTTAATAGAAGTAATTTACAAATCTGTTTAACTTTCCGGAGCCAGTTGATTTAAAAGAAAAAAGGTTTTCACCGGAGTACCCCTTTAATCCTTCCAGTACTTATCAGCTGCTGTATGCTTCACAGGAAGTTGTATAGTTCTTTTCTGTCTGACCACAGTGCTCTCTGCTGACACCTCTGTCCATCTCAGGAACTGTCCAGAGCAGGAGAGGTTTGCTATGGGGATTTTCTCCTAATCTGGACAGTTCCTGACATGGATAGAGGTGGCAGCAATGTAGTGAGACAGAAAAGAACTATACAACTTCCTGTGAAGCATACAGCAGCTGATAAGTACTAGAAGGATTAATATTTTTAAATAGAAGTAATTTACAAATCTGTATAACTTTATGGCACCCGTTGATTTGAAAAAAAAAATAAAAAAATAAAATATATATATATATATATATATATATATAGTTTTCCACTGGAGTGCCCCTTTAAGACCTGTAGTAGAGGGGAATTTAAGGAGACATTAAGACCACAGTTTCTGTGGTGCATACAGCAGCTGATAAGTACTGGAAGAGTTACGATTGTTTAATGTAAGCAATTTGCAAATCTGTATGATTTTCTGTAGCCAGATGATATGAAGAAAATAGTTTTCCACCAGAGTACCCCTTTAACGGTTTTAAAGTGCACAAGATGGATCGGATTGCATCTAATTACATTTCGACACTATAGAGTAGATTATCACTTCAATTTTACATGTTTTTTTATTTTTTTTTTGCTTTGCACTTTTGGTACCTCAGTCTAATGCAGTGTTTCCCAACCAGGGTGCCTCCAGCTGTTGCAAAATTACAGCTCCCAGCATGCCCGGACAGCCTTTGTCATCTAATTACGTTACGAGTAAACTATAGAGTAGTTTATCAATCCCGTTTTCTTTGCACTTTCCGGTTATCCTAAATTTCAAGAAATTTAGAACTCAAGTGCTTTGTGTCGTCTAAGTGCCCGATGGATCCCGTCCACGACTATTTGGGAACAAATGTAGTTACTACAAATCTTTGAAATAAAAGTTTGGTTCTCCGGTGTATGGGAAATTTAAAGAGCTATTGCAGCAGGCCCCCATAGATGGCAGGTGTGGATTGTGTTTTTTGTTATTTTTATCATGTTCTCTTGTTCGGCAGCACTTTATCTGGGATGAACCTATAAGTCTCCTCATTCTGGCCTCCAGGCTCATGAATAAAATGCCAGCACAAGATAAACTGACACTTCCACAAGCAGATCAATAGGACTATGGGCGCCGGAGATATAATGCAAAACAATACAGATTTACTTGTGGTTAGTGCCTATAGAAAGCCGAGCGACGGCCCCAAGGAACAGGAACGGCTGTTATTAGTTACAATCATTCATAGAGATATTGTCATATAAGGTGACATCTTACAGAGTCTATTTGGATTTTTATTTTATTTTTTCATAATACTTTTTTTTATACAATATATATTTTTTATAATATTTTTAACAATCTAAATTTTTATAATCCTTTTTTTTAAATAATGTAATTTTTTTTAAATACATTTTTAAATACCGTAATATATATATATTTTTATCATATATTATATATATACTACGGTAATAATATAATAATAATAATCTTTTTTTAAATAATAGAATTTTTTTTAATACATTTTTTGAAATAACTAATTTTTTTATAATTTTTTTAAATGATACAGTATATACTTTTTATAGTAAATTTTTATTAAATAATATATTTTTTATAATACAATTTTTTTATAATGATGTTTTTAAATAATATATATATATATATTTTTATATCATTCTTTTAAATAATATATTTCTATAATAATTTTTTTTAATTATATATTTTTTAATAATATAATATATATTTTTTATAATATTTTTTTTAAATAACATACATTTTTTCATATTTTTTTTATAATATGATCTTTTATAAATAATGTAATTTTTTTAAATACATTTTTAAATAATATATTTTTTTCATCATATATTATATATACTACGGTAATAATATAATAATAATAATAATAATAATCTTTTTTTAAATAATAGAATTTTTTTAAATACATTTTTTGAAATAACAAATTTTTTTATAATTTTTTTTAAATAATACAGTATATACTTTTTATAATACATTTTTATTAAATAATATATTTTTTATGATATCATTTTTTAATAATGATGTTTTTAAATAATATATATATATATATATTTTATATAATTCATTTAAATAATATATCTTTATAATAATTTTTTTTTTATTATAAATTTTTAATAATATAATATATATTTTTTATAATATTTTTTTTAAATAACATACATTTTTTCATATTTTTTTTATAATATGATCTTTTATAAATATAGTTTTTTTTATATAGAAATAAAAGGCACCAGTAAAACTGGGGGGTGTAAAAAATTGTGCAAAATATGGTGGACAACCGATGCCATCATTATCTCCATTCTGTCCTTGACACGTACATGGATATATGTAGAGTAGAGATGCCCGGATTGTCTCTGCCTTTTGACATCTCAATTATTGTGATAAATACCAATATATTCTAAGCTTTTCTGAGAGATCGTCCTAAAGAGCACCCCTCCCCCCCCATCCCCAGGACTCAGATTTAAGGCAAATGATTTGATAATTGTGGCAGTGATACATAAGTCTTGTGTCATGGTCATCCCGTCATTTCTTCGGCTCTGAACTATCATATTGGGAGGAAGGAATCTGGGAAAGTATTTATATTATCGGGTACAAATCATCATGTTTGGGAATTTTCTTGAGTCATTAAGTTGCATCATCCTGAGAAGGATCTAGACTTTGGTCACCTTGGCTATTTATTTATGTATTTATTTATGTTTATTCTTTTATATATTATTTTATTTATAATTTTTTTATTTATTTTATTTATTATTTTTAGATTTATTTTTATTACTTTATATATTATTTTATTTATTTAATTGTGTTTATTATTTTATACATTATTTTATTTTTATTTATTATTTTTTATTTTTCTATTTATTATTTTTATTATTTTATGTCTTATTTTATTTTTATGTATTTCTATGAAGGCCTCCATATGTCGCAAAACTACAACGCCCAGCCTTTGGCATTGTCTAATGCAAAGTGTCCCCACCAGTGTGCCTCCAGCTGTTGCAAAACTACAACTCCCAGCATGCCTGGACAGACAAAGGCTGTCTGGGCATGCTGGGAGTTGTAGTTTTGCAACAACTGGAGGCACGCTGGTTGGAAAACACTGTTCTATTTGTTTCTGAACATATAAAGAATACAAAGTCATGGATAATAAATAAACCAACCATAGTGTAAGACCTAAAAAAAAAAAATAGAACAGGCTTCTAATGATTACTTTGCTTTTGTTTTGCAGTTACATTATGGTTGCGGTTGTTTTGCTGTTACATTACAGTTGTTTTGCAGTTACATTATGGTTGCGGTTGTTTTGCAGTTACATTACGGTTGTTTTGCAGTTACATTATGGTTGCGGTTGTTTTGCAGTTACATTACGGTTGCAGTTGTTTTGCTGCTACATTATGGTTGCGGTTGTTTTGCAGTTACATTACAGTTGCGGTTGTTTTGCAGTTACATTACAGTTGCGGTTGTTTTGCAGTTACATTACAGTTGTGGTTATTTTGCAGTTACATTGTGGTTGCAGTTGTTTTGCAGTTACATTACTGTTGCGGTTGTTTTTCAGTTACATTATGGTTGCGGTTGTTTTGCAGTTACATTACAGTTGCGGTGTTTTGCAGTTACATTACAGTTGCGGTTGTTTTGCAGTTACATTATGGTTGCGGTTGTTTTGAAGTTACATTACAGTTGAGGTTGTTTTGCAGTTACATTGCAGTAGTGGTTTTTTTGCAGTTACATTACTTTGTTTTGCAGTTACATTACAGTTGTTTTGCAGTTACATTATGGTTGCGGTTGTTTTGCAGTTACATTACAGTTGCAGTTGTTTTGCAGTTACATTGCGGTTGCGGTTGTTTTGAAGTTACATTACCGTGTTTTGTAGTTACATTACAGTTGCAGTTGTTTTGCAGTTACATTACAGTTGCAGTTGTTTTGCAGTTACATTACAGTTGCGGTTGTTTTGCAGTTACAGTGCGGTTGCAGTTGTTTTGCAGTTACATTATGGTCGCGGTTGTTTTGCAGTTACATTACAGTTGCGGTTGTTTTTCAGTTACATTATGGTTGCGGTTGTTTTGCAGTTACATTACCGTGTTTTGCAGTTACATTACGGTTGTTTTGCAGTTACATTATGGTCGCGGTTGTTTTGCAGTTACATTACAGTTGAGGTTGTTTTGCAGTTACATTGCGGTTGTGGTTGTTTTGAAGTTACATTACCGTGTTTTGCAGTTACATTATGGTTGCGGTTGTTTTGCAGTTACATTACAGTTGCGGTTGTTTTGCAGTTACATTACAGTTGAGGTTGTTTTGCAGTTACATTGCGGTTGTGTTTTTTTTGCAGTTACATTACCGTGTTTTGCAGTTACATTATGGTTGTGGTTGTTTTGCAGTTACATTACAGTTGAGGTTGTTTTGCAGTTACATTACCGTGTTTTGCAGTTACATTACAGTTGTTTTGCAGTTACATTATGGTTGCGGTTGTTTTGCAGTTACGTTACGGTTGTGGTTGTTTTGCAGTTACATTACAGTTGCGGTTGTTTTGCAGTTACATTACAGTTGTTTTGCAGTTACATTATGGTCGCGGTTGTTTTGCAGTTACATTACAGTTGCGGTTGTTTTTCAGTTACATTATGGTTGCGGTTGTTTTGCAGTTACATTACCGTGTTTTGCAGTTACATTACGGTTGTTTTGCAGTTACATTATGGTCGCGGTTGTTTTGCAGTTACATTACAGTTGAGGTTGTTTTGCAGTTACATTGCGGTTGTGGTTGTTTTGAAGTTACATTACCGTGTTTTGCAGTTACATTATGGTTGCGGTTGTTTTGCAGTTACATTACAGTTGCGGTTGTTTTGCAGTTACATTACAGTTGAGGTTGTTTTGCAGTTACATTGCGGTTGTGTTTTTTTTTGCAGTTACATTACCGTGTTTTGCAGTTACATTATGGTTGTGGTTGTTTTGCAGTTACATTACAGTTGAGGTTGTTTTGCAGTTACATTACAGTTGAGGTTGTTTTGCAGTTACATTACCGTGTTTTGCAGTTACATTACAGTTGTTTTGCAGTTACATTATGGTTGCGGTTGTTTTGCAGTTACGTTACGGTTGCGGTTGTTTTGCAGTTACATTACAGTTGCGGTTGTTTTGCAGTTACATTACAGTTGTTTTGCAGTTACATTATGGTTGCGGTTGTTTTGCAGTTACATTACGGTTGCGGTTGTTTTGCAGTTACATTACAGTTGCGGTTGTTTTGCTGTTACATTACAGTTGAGGTTGTTTTGCAGTTACATTGCGGTTGCGGTTGTTTTGAAGTTACATTACCATGTTTTGCAGTTACATTACAGTTGTTTTGCAGTTACATTATGGTCGCGATTGTTTTTCAGTTACATTACAGTTGAGGTTGTTTTGCAGTTCCATTACGGTTGTTTTTCAGTTACATTATGGTTGCGGTTGTTTTGCAGTTACATTACTGTTGTTTTGCAGTTACATTATGGTCGCGGTTGTTTTGCAGTTACATTACAGTTGCGGTTGTTTTTAAGTTACATTATGGTTGCGGTTGTTTTGCAGTTACATTACAGTTGCGGTTGTTTTGCAGTTACAGTGCGGTTGCAGTTTTTTTGCAGTTACATTATGGTTGCGGTTGTTTTGCAGTTACATTACTGTGTTTTGCAGTTACATTACAGTTGTTTTGCAGTTACATTATGGTCGCAGTTGTTTTGCAGTTACATTACAGTTGAGGTTGTTTTGCAGTTACATTGCGGTTGTGGTTGTTTTGCAGTTACATTACCGTGCTTTGCAGTTACATTACAGTTGTTTTGCAGTTAAATTATGGTTGCGGTTGTTTTGCAGTTACATTACAGTTGCAGTTGTTTTGCAGATACATTACAGTTGCGGTTGTTTTGCAGTTACAGTGCGGTTGCAGTTGTTTTGCAGTTACATTATGGTTGCAGTTGTTTTGAAGTTACATTACCGTGTTTTGCAGTTACATTACTGTTGTTTTGCAGTTACATTATGGTCGCGGATGTTTTGCAGTTACATTACGGTTGCAGTTGTTTTGCTGCTACATTATGGTTGCGGTTGTTTTGCAGTTACATTACAGTTGCGGTTGTTTTGCAGTTACATTACAGTTGCGGTTGTTTTGCAGTTACATTACAGTTGTGGTTATTTTGCAGTTACATTGTGGTTGCAGTTGTTTTGCAGTTACATTACTGTTGCGGTTGTTTTTCAGTTACATTATGGTTGCGGTTGTTTTGCAGTTACATTACAGTTGCGGTGTTTTGCAGTTACATTACAGTTGCGGTTGTTTTGCAGTTACATTATGGTTGCGGTTGTTTTGAAGTTACATTACAGTTGAGGTTGTTTTGCAGTTACATTGCAGTAGTGGTTTTTTTGCAGTTACATTACTTTGTTTTGCAGTTACATTACAGTTGTTTTGCAGTTACATTATGGTTGCGGTTGTTTTGCAGTTACATTACAGTTGCAGTTGTTTTGCAGTTACATTGCGGTTGCGGTTGTTTTGAAGTTACATTACCGTGTTTTGTAGTTACATTACAGTTGCAGTTGTTTTGCAGTTACATTACAGTTGCAGTTGTTTTGCAGTTACATTACAGTTGCGGTTGTTTTGCAGTTACAGTGCGGTTGCAGTTGTTTTGCAGTTACATTATGGTCGCGGTTGTTTTGCAGTTACATTACAGTTGCGGTTGTTTTTCAGTTACATTATGGTTGCGGTTGTTTTGCAGTTACATTACCGTGTTTTGCAGTTACATTACGGTTGTTTTGCAGTTACATTATGGTCGCGGTTGTTTTGCAGTTACATTACAGTTGAGGTTGTTTTGCAGTTACATTGCGGTTGTGGTTGTTTTGAAGTTACATTACCGTGTTTTGCAGTTACATTATGGTTGCGGTTGTTTTGCAGTTACATTACAGTTGCGGTTGTTTTGCAGTTACATTACAGTTGAGGTTGTTTTGCAGTTACATTGCGGTTGTGTTTTTTTTGCAGTTACATTACCGTGTTTTGCAGTTACATTATGGTTGTGGTTGTTTTGCAGTTACATTACAGTTGAGGTTGTTTTGCAGTTACATTACCGTGTTTTGCAGTTACATTACAGTTGTTTTGCAGTTACATTATGGTTGCGGTTGTTTTGCAGTTACGTTACGGTTGTGGTTGTTTTGCAGTTACATTACAGTTGCGGTTGTTTTGCAGTTACATTACAGTTGTTTTGCAGTTACATTATGGTCGCGGTTGTTTTGCAGTTACATTACAGTTGCGGTTGTTTTTCAGTTACATTATGGTTGCGGTTGTTTTGCAGTTACATTACCGTGTTTTGCAGTTACATTACGGTTGTTTTGCAGTTACATTATGGTCGCGGTTGTTTTGCAGTTACATTACAGTTGAGGTTGTTTTGCAGTTACATTGCGGTTGTGGTTGTTTTGAAGTTACATTACCGTGTTTTGCAGTTACATTATGGTTGCGGTTGTTTTGCAGTTACATTACAGTTGCGGTTGTTTTGCAGTTACATTACAGTTGAGGTTGTTTTGCAGTTACATTGCGGTTGTGTTTTTTTTGCAGTTACATTACCGTGTTTTGCAGTTACATTATGGTTGTGGTTGTTTTGCAGTTACATTACAGTTGAGGTTGTTTTGCAGTTACATTACAGTTGAGGTTGTTTTGCAGTTACATTACCGTGTTTTGCAGTTACATTACAGTTGTTTTGCAGTTACATTATGGTTGCGGTTGTTTTGCAGTTACGTTACGGTTGCGGTTGTTTTGCAGTTACATTACAGTTGCGGTTGTTTTGCAGTTACATTACAGTTGTTTTGCAGTTACATTATGGTTGCGGTTGTTTTGCAGTTACATTACGGTTGCGGTTGTTTTGCAGTTACATTACAGTTGCGGTTGTTTTGCTGTTACATTACAGTTGAGGTTGTTTTGCAGTTACATTGCGGTTGCGGTTGTTTTGAAGTTACATTACCATGTTTTGCAGTTACATTACAGTTGTTTTGCAGTTACATTATGGTCGCGATTGTTTTTCAGTTACATTACAGTTGAGGTTGTTTTGCAGTTCCATTACGGTTGTTTTTCAGTTACATTATGGTTGCGGTTGTTTTGCAGTTACATTACTGTTGTTTTGCAGTTACATTATGGTCGCGGTTGTTTTGCAGTTACATTACAGTTGCGGTTGTTTTTAAGTTACATTATGGTTGCGGTTGTTTTGCAGTTACATTACAGTTGCGGTTGTTTTGCAGTTACAGTGCGGTTGCAGTTTTTTTGCAGTTACATTATGGTTGCGGTTGTTTTGCAGTTACATTACTGTGTTTTGCAGTTACATTACAGTTGTTTTGCAGTTACATTATGGTCGCAGTTGTTTTGCAGTTACATTACAGTTGAGGTTGTTTTGCAGTTACATTGCGGTTGTGGTTGTTTTGCAGTTACATTACCGTGCTTTGCAGTTACATTACAGTTGTTTTGCAGTTAAATTATGGTTGCGGTTGTTTTGCAGTTACATTACAGTTGCAGTTGTTTTGCAGTTACATTACAGTTGCGGTTGTTTTGCAGTTACAGTGCGGTTGCAGTTGTTTTGCAGTTACATTATGGTTGCAGTTGTTTTGAAGTTACATTACCGTGTT